>NC_056525.1:227846881-227854778 GCF_019175285.1 Sceloporus undulatus
GGGAGGCAGGGAGGGCGGCACGGGGACCTGCGGGGAGGCAGGGAGGACGGCACGGAGCCCCGCAGGGAGGCAGGAAGGGTGGCGCAGGGCCCTGCGGGGAGGCAGGGAGGGCAGCACAGGGCTTCCCCCTTTGCCTCCTCTTCCTTCTCCTCTTCCTGCGTGGCCTGGGGGCAGGGCGGAGGAGGCAGAGGAGAAGGAGGTGGGCAGTGCTGGGAGGCAGGATGGCGGCGCGGGGCTTCCCCTTTTGCCTCCTCTGCCCCAGGCCATGCGGCCCTCCTCTTCCTCCCCCGCTTGGTGGAGGAGGAGGAGGGCCGCGCGGCCTGGGGAGGAGGAGGTGGAGGAGGCAGCGGCGGCGGCAGGACTGGGCTAGGGCCAGTCCTGCCGCCTCCGTGGGCCGCATCAGGCCTGCGGGCCGGGGGTTGCCAACCCCTGTTCTAAATTACTTTAGTGAAAGTGGGTTTTGGGGAAAAAAAGAGAGAGCTGTGGTCCCAAAAGAGCAAAACAAGATAGAAGATAAGCCAGAATAGCCCTAGCTCCTTTGCAGGTCAGGGCTGGCTGATGTTTAAATATTGTTTAAGAATTAAATTTGTTATAGTGCATCTAATGTTGATGTACTTGATCTAATATCACAGAAAGAAAGAGCAGGTGAGATTTTGGAGGGTTTTGAGAGTTAAAATTTTAAAGTCAATGAACAATTGTTATTAATTTAGGCCACTGACCAATAATGAAATCTATTACCTATAAAGATTGCCCACCTCCTCAGAACAACCTGATAAAAGTAGATGACATCAAGGTGATGGAAGGAGCTTTTTCCCTGCTACAGGGACCAGGGTGTAGGGTGGTCTGTTTGTTTTTAATAATCTTGGGGAAATATGCCATTCAAAATAACAAGTGACTTCTATGTTTCAGCTTCTTGGGCTCAGTTACTTCTATAAAATGCAAATCTATGTCTTTCAGTCCCAAAGAGATAAAATTTTAACCAGCCTGAAAAATCTCCAAATAAAGATGTCACACATTTTACTTAAACTTATGATCACTGATAAAAAGAATGGAAGAAGCAAGAGAATATTGATCTGCATCTCCTTGTTTCTCCATCTTGGTCATTCCCTTTTCCTCTCTAATTTTCATCCAATCATTTCTCCTAACCAAAGACCTAAATGGTAGATTGACAGAAAGTATGAACAATCTCCTAAATTGCCAGAAAATCACATGAAGTTTATCTCACTACCTGTTGTTGTTGTTGTTGTTGATGATGATGATGATAATTGGGGGGAGCAGTAGTTGATTTTTTTTCTTTGAACAGATTTGTACTGAAGCATTGATTAAAAATCCAGTAGATGGCAGCATTTTATTGTGATTGAAAGGAGTTTGTGACTATACTGTCATTAAAGGGTTTATTTATATGTCTCCCTCATTGCTAATCCAGCCCAGTATTTTTCTGCTCACTGACTTTTCTGTCTCAGATGACGGATAGCCTTAAAGTGGACCCATAGCATTGCTCTCTCCTCTTGCTCACTAAGAGTTCAAAATGGTAGTTAGTGGAACTAGAAATATGTTGCATATAATTTATTTAGCACTGTGAATGCTAAAGACATTCGCCGAGGATAACAATGATTGTAGAATGGATAAGTCTAAGATATTTTGTTTGTTTGTTTTATAAAAAGCTGGGTCCGTTATTGTTTTTATTAAGATTTAATTATTAAACCATTAAGGATGTGGGCTGGCATTCTGCTGAGCAGTTACAAATACATAAGATAGACTTACACATTTGTAATATTGTCAAGCAAAATATGTTAAAAATCATAAAGGAGACAACAAAAGGTGATGATGTCAATCATAGGTCTACATTTCATTATAATGTTGTGCTTATTGTCCTCAGTTCAGATAGTATGGAAGGGTATGAATGCAGACAGGCCCCTCTTCCTTCTGGCAAAGAGGGTACTGGGAGATTCTTACAATCCAGGAAATAATATTTAAATATTTTAAATGTTTAATAGAATGGAAGTTTAATGTTTAAAGGGTTCCACAATATGGAATTTAAAGACCATTTCCTGACATGTACAAGCGTGTTGAATTCAGTCTGGAAATGTGTTGGCAAACAATGAAGCTCCTTTAAGACGGATATTATACATTCTCTATATTATACTCCAGTCAGCAGTCTTACTGCTACATTTTGCACTAGCTTTAGCTTCTGAGTCTTCTTCAAGGGCAGCTTCATGTACACCATATTACAGTAATCTAATTGCAAAGTAACCCGTGCATGAGCTATCATGATGAGATTATCTCTGTGCAGCAAAATCTGTATCTGATGCACCAGTTGACATTGATGCCAAGCACAGCAAACCACAAAGTCTACTTGGGCCTACAGTGATTGAGGTAAGTCTAGGGGTACTCCTTAGCTGCACATCTGCTCCTTCAAGGTAAGAGCCTCTTTCACACTGCACATTTATAGCAATTTGATACTACTTTAACTGCTATGGTTACGTTCCATGAAATCCTGGGACTTGACATTTCAGGAGTTATTTAGAATTTTCTAGAAGAATTCCTCTTGCCTGATTTGAATCTCCCAGTGGTTGTTTCATTAGGTGACCTGGTGTTCCAGCTTTATGAGAAAGGAGAGCCTTTCCCCCGTCTAGTCACATTCTCTCAGCCTCAGCAGAAGGCAATAGCAAACCTCCTCTGAACAAATCTTGCCATGATAGGTTTGCCTTAGGATTGCCATAAGTCTGAAACAACTGTCACACAACAACAAATTTACTCTTCAAACAGCATACACACACCACTGCATTCTTTACCATATTTCCTCCTTTTTTTTCCTTACATGAAATGTTAGAAAAGTTATAATCATTCCTCAAAAAGGGGATGTTCCAGCAACTTGGCTGTCCTTGGCTGCACTTTTTTAGGTCTATAATGTCCTTTGTGAAATATGACAGTCATTGGAATATACAGTATTCCAACTGGTTGTTTGATGTTCTTACATTTCTGTTCTTTTGGTTCCTTGGCAATGACTAATATTTGTCTAGTTACTATGAATAGGCTCTTTTGTTATTAGTAGGGTTGGTCTGAAACCATTCACACAGTCATTTTGCTTTCCCATACAGTTTACTTCATCTTCTATTTCTTGCTAGTTTTCAAGTGTTCTTTTAGTGTGGACTGAAAACTTGGAGATCCTGCTTTGCTGAGCACAAAAGAATATAGGGGCTGTGCAGACCGGCCATTTGGGCCAGCCTGGGGGTGTAGTTGGGGCATAGCATCTCCATGATGCATGCCCTAGCTCCACCCCCTGGGGAGCATGATACCACACTGCATGATGCGCAGCATCACGACACTCCTCCGGCACTGCCTCCACATGACACAGCACTGAAGGAGCACCATAAAGCTGTGCCACTGTGGCTATGGTGCTCTTTCCAGGGTGCAAAAAGGAGACCAGATGAGAGCTGCAGTGTGTGGTTGCCACAGCTCTGATCTGGCTAGGATGTACAGCCCCTTAGTGAAAATTTATAGTCTTGGGTGAATTAATTAATGAGTCATGCACCTATTGACTAAAGTGTTTTTATATACATTCTCAAAATCCACTGCATTTTTCATTATGCACATGTTGTCAAATTCATTGTACGAATAAGACATGAATGGATTTCTGACTGCAAATTGAGTTCATTTCCTTCTTCACTCTGACAGGTATGGATCAGGTAAACAATTTAAAAAAATCTTCAGAGTGCAATTTATTTTACATACCCGTGTGTGTGTGTGTGTGTGTGTGTGTGTTAAAAAGCTTTGCATGGGAATGCCTGCTTCTTTAATGAAAATGTCTACTTTATCAAACACACCCACTTCATTACTGTGTAACTCATCCCTGTTATTTTCTCTTACCAATAGATTCTGTAATCGTTCTTTTTGATATTCCATGGAATCAAACAGATTCTTATGTCTTTCGTATCAAGGTATTTTAGGACTTTATCAAAGCAGCCTATTGTCCCCCCATAATTTAAGAATGGAGGCATATTGGTTTGACATCATTTCTTATCACATTTTCTCCTGTGATAGTGCTTTGGGGAACCATGGTTGCATGATCTGTTTTCCACACTGTTAGACACTACCTTCTGGGAGGAAGAGTAGGAATGAGTTATATATAAATAGTGAAGTAGAAGCTTTCTGGGAAGATTGCTCACCCACCCTTCTTCCCAGCAGTGTCCATATTCCAAGGAGTGTTTGGTATGCTTCATGGTTCATGTATGTTAATTGTAATTCCTATAATACCTTGGTCTGTGCACTAAATCATCTGAATGTGACTCTATGAAAAACAATTGAATGCACAAGGATTCCATTGCAGACACCCAGAGTTTACCTTGATGCAGACGCAGATATTAAATGTAGACATAGTTCAGACTTCAGATACATCCAGACTCATTGAAAAGTCCCAGATTTTGTCCCTGTGATTTTTATAGGGTTAAATAAACCAACCTAGGGAGCTAGTAGAAAAAGTCTCTGATTATTGGGACACAATAAAAATATTCTGGGATATACATAACCCATATGGATTTCCAAAATAAACCTGGAAAGAACTGGAACAAAATCTGGGACTTCCTGGTCTTTTTAATCAATATGTATGCTCTTTTCATGATGCCAGTGATCAGACAAGGCTTGCCTGAACCTTTCCTCCCTGATCCTTCTTATTTAATTACTTAGTTAATACCTCACCTCTATCTCAACATGGGGTCCAAAGTGGCTCACAACTTAAATTAAAATGCTAGACAATTTCAGTGAATATATCTTTCTTTTTCAAATTGTGACATTTAGATTAGGAACCTATGGCTGAAAGAGTCCCTTTGTGTGTATGTGTGTGCCTGCCAGCTGTCTGTCAAGTTGTGATGACCCCAGGAATTTTAAAGTTGTCTTAGGCAAGGGATAATCAGAGGTGGTTTGCCATAGCCTTCATATGAAGTATAACCTATAGCACCTAGTATTCATTGGTGGCTTCCCACCCAATAACTAGCCAGAGATTACCCTGCTTAACTTTCAAGATCAGGTAGGATCTGTTGATAAAACTATCATCGAGTGGAGAGACAGGGGTTATAGTTAAGTGGATGGTGGTGAAATGAGGGAATTGGCTCTCCAAATAACACTTATCCCTCTCTCCCCAACAATTCTGTCACTCCCAAAATGTCCAGCATTGCAGTAACTTAGATCTTCATCTGAGGATTTAGAAATAGATGCTAAACATCCAAAAAGAAAGGGGGGGGGAAGGGGGGGAAGCAGGCAAAATTACAAAACTGTGGTTTTAAAAACAAAGCAAATATATTTTCATATAAACTGGATGGGGTGAGTGGGAGAGAAAATGGGGGAGGGATAGGAGAGAAGTAGAATATTTCCATTGTGTGTGTCTTTCAACCCACATGTGGACTATGGCAGCCCCATGAATTTCATAGGGTTTTCTTAACTAAGGAATACTCAGGATGGTTTTTCCGTTTCTCTCCTCTGAAATATAGCCTACAGCACCTGATATTCATCTGATTCAGGTATTGACCAGAACTAACCCTGCTTAGCTTCCAAATACTGTCAAAATCTGGAAGAACTATATGGTTTTTATTCGAAAAAGATGGGGACATCTGAGCAAGTTTGCTAGTCATTGTAATAAGTACTTTTGCAGCAGCTATTCTATTTTTCCCACAGCTAGAGTTTGTTTGTTTTTATCTTAGAAGATTTAGATTTGATTTAGTATGTTTACTTGGTGCATTTTGAATTCATGTGCTTTGTTATACTATTTTCTGAGGTTCTTGATATTTTGATTTTTCTGTTTTATTGTATTTCTAATATTATTTTTCACAATGTCCCATGCTTGTTTTCAGTGCCCCATGCTTGTTTTCTTGTCGGTTGTAGGTTGTTATATTCTATTTAGTTCTGCACATATCACTATTTATTTGTTAATTCATATGGACTGTAAACATTATCATCATAAAATCATTGAGCTGGAAGAGACCACAAGAGCCATCCAAACTAACCCCATGCCATGCAGGAAGATACAATCAAAGCATTCCCAACAGATAGTTATCCAGCCTCTGCTTAAAAACTTCCAAAAAGGGAGACTCTACCACTCTCTGAGGAAGCCTATTCCATTTATTCCATCTTCATTCATTGTTATTATGTTCTTTAATATTCTTTTTGTGATGATCTTTTACGGTTGATGCATTTATGGTGGAGACCTTGCCCTTCTGTATTTGTCTGTGACATTTGAACAAAGCCATTCTGTTCTGTATAAAGATTTGTTGTAGAAACTACTGTAAAAAGTTTGCTGAGAGAGGGAGAAGCTTTGTTGCTTGGCCCACTGAGGGTCTGAAGTAAAACTGGGAGTGCTACATGGTTCTGTGGCATAAATAATATAAATCATAATGGATGGTCTTTATCACCTTGGAAGCCTCTGTCAGTTTCATATCTAGTGTAATTAAGCATTAGGTAGATCACTAAGCCCCTAGGGTGAACTCCTGGTATTTGAATTTAAAGTGCTATGTTAGTTCAGTCCAATTTATTTTTAATCTTCACTCCCTTTGAAATTCAAATAATACAAATTAATGAAATCTGGTTGTCATTGCTATATTTTTTTTTCTCCCTGGGAAATAATGCCAGAAATCTTTTTTTCTCCTCCTTCTTGATCAAATGAACTGAAGTTTTTGTTTGTATGCTTCTTGTTATCCTAAAACCGTATCATGTTTCATAATCTGTTAATTGTCTCAGATATGGTTCCAGGGATGATCCTCCTGACCTGCTATGGGATTTGAGTAGAAGTCAAACAGGATTAACATGCATAGTTAATCTCTGTGAACACAATCTATGGATTCTGCTAAGAATACATTGTTTTGGGAGAGACAAAACTCTGCCCTTGGAATTAAATTGTTTTAAATAATTACATTGATGACATTTGAACAGCCAGAAAGCATCAAAGTAAAGCCAGCATTCTGGAACTGTGGTCCCCATATTGGATTATACAGAAAATAATAAACCATAATATGGAAAATGCAGATAAATTCAAGGATATTTGTGTGCCTTGAAGGTGGAAGAAAGATGGATGGCAATTGTCTTGTTCAGCAGTGGCCAAGTGGTTGTAGCCCTGGGCTTAGACTAACAAGATTTGGTTAGGCCCCTCCTAATGCTTATAATTCTAAGAATTCTAAGCATATGGATTCATTATGCCGAAACATGGATCTGTTGCTGCTTAGAATTTAGCATCTGCTTCGTCAGTCAACTTTCCAAGGTTGGATCAGATAGACACCTGTGAAAGCTTCTGGTGGATGATAAAAATCCAGCTTGTACTGGATCACTTTCAAGAAATGTAACTGTTTGCTCTCAATGACTGGAATTCTGAATCACCTACTTAGATATGCAAACATTGTAGTTTCATAACTAAGTAGTGTCTCACAGTGCAATCTCTCAATCCTCACTTACTTGACTGAAGACACCATGAGTCAGAAGGTTTGTTCTTCTGTCAATTGGAAGCAGATGACTAACATTTTAATCCCTTTCCATGAACTATCCCCACTGCAACAGTCAGAAACAGGGTCCCTGTCTCAGTTCCCCCTTACAAGGGAATTTGTAGGGATCAGGAATGTAAACCATCCACAAACGTGTAACTAGATTATGAATGAATGAATGAATGAATGAGTCTTTATTTATATACCTCCGTTCCTTCAATCATGGCGGTTTACAGAATAATAAAATACAAGTTACATTAGCAAAAGTCCCCCATATTAAACAGTACAATACATCAATTAAAATGCATCATTCAATCATTAAAACCAGTTAAAAAACAATCAGACAATTCAATCAATACAATACACACAATACACAGGAGAAAAATGGTGATTAGGACATGTGGGGGAAAGCTTGGCGGAAGAGGTAAGTCTTG
>NC_056525.1:227854878-227914022 GCF_019175285.1 Sceloporus undulatus
TATATACCGCCGTTCCTTCGATCACAGCGGTTTACAGAATAATAAAATACAAGTTACATTAGCAAAAGTCCCCCATATTAAACAGTACAATACATCAATTAAAATGCATCATTCAATCATTAAAACCAGTTAAAAAACAATCAGACAATTCAATCAATACAATACACACAATACACAGGAGAAAAATGGTGATTAGGACATGTGGGGGAAAGCTTGGCGGAAGAGGTAAGTCTTGAGATTTTTCTTAAAAGACTCGAGGGAGGGGGCCGAGCGGAGCTCGTCAGGGAGAGAGTTCCAAGACACGGGGCCGAAACAGAAAAAGCCTTATGCGCAGACGCTGTATATTTCACCTTAGGAACTCTCAAAAGTTGTCTCCCACCCGACATGAGAATGCGGGGGCGTATTATATGGGGAGAGGCGGTCCTCCAAGTACTCTGGGCCCAAGCCATTTAGGGCTTTATAGGTAACAACCAACACCTTGTATTGCGCCCGGAAGCGGATTGGCAGCCAATGCATTTATAACACCTTAAAGAATTACAGCCTTCATCATTCAAGATAGAAGGCATACAGCACATCAATAATGAATCAGATTAAACGCATTTGAACCTATTTGTGATTTGGGAGTCTCTTATTATAAGGAAGACTAAGTATGGTTATATCTACATTATAGAATTAATGCAGTTTGACCCCACTTAGGTGCTGTGGCCCCATCCTATGGTATCCCGGGATTTGTAATTTTATGAGGTCTGTAGCCTTTTCTGCCAAAGAGTGCTGATGCCTTGCAAAAATACAAATCCGGGGATTCTGTAGGATGGAGCCATGCCAGTTAAAGTGTTGTCAAATTGCATTATTTCTACAGTGCAGATGAATCCTAAGTGTTTTTCCCCACCTAAATAGAAACAAAGAGCTATAGCATCACACACATTTAAAATCATTTTAAACACTCAGTATAATATGATGTAGCATAACTGGATAATGTATGAAACATTTATGAAGTTTTTTGTGGGTTTTTCAGGCTATGTGGCCATGTTCTAGAAGAATTTCTTCCTGATGTTTCGCCAGCATCTGTGGTTGGCATCTTCAGAGACTGCTTGCCTGGAAAGGAGTTGGGTATATATATTGTGTGACCTGGAAAGGCAGGAGTGATTTGCATGTGGATTGTTCTGTGGCTAATGGCAGGCCTCAGGGTGGGAGGGTATGCAAAAGAGGATTAGTGTCTGCTTGATTAGTGCTCATTGTCTGCTGGGAAACTCCTGATCCTGGGAAATTTTTCATTTGCATTTGTTGAGTCTTCATCTTTGTTGAGTCTTCATCATTGCTATTTTTCAGGACTGGTAACCAAACCCTGGCTACCAATCCTGAAAAATAGCATGATGAAGACTCAACAAATGCAAATGAGAAATCTCCCAGGATTTGCCATTACCTCCTTCTTCAGCTGAAAGTGTGAAGTTTGTACAGGATCACCCAGTAAGTTTCCAGGGTCAGATGGCAGTTCAAACCTTGGTCTCAGTATCATATTCCAACACTCAAATAACTCCACCACGTTATCTCTCTTAGAATACTGTGCATTATTCTTTTTGTAATAAAGACAACTGAAGTAATGTAGTACTAATATATATTTGGAAACACAATATCCATAGAAAGCTTTACCCTGTAAAATGTAAAGAATCAATTGGCAAAGGCTCATTTTTACAGTTGTACCTTTCCTTTAGGAGGGCTTTTGTTTTCTTAAAAAGTCAGTTTGTTTTGTTGTTTGACAACTTCATACAACCTCTCCCACCCTCATATATGTGTGTGTGTGTGTGTGTGTGTGTGTAGTTGTTAAAAAAAACAGCGTAAAAGACATTTCATGAAGTGAGAAAAGCATTAATGCATGTCCGTCAATAGTTTTCCACATTCTTGTTAATACTGCTGTCAGCATGTTTCACTGAATGTCTTGGCTTTGGGGTGCTTAACAATCTTGACCCTCATGTTCTATTTGAGTTTACTGTTAATTTTATGAGCTGTAACCCAGTGTCTATTTAAAGTCAGGTCAGATTCACTTATGTTCCAAAATTAGACTTTGCTGTGAATGCATCACTGTGGAAAGTAGGGATTGTACTAGTATTTCCTCCCCTTGAGCACTGATAAGGTCTGCGACTTTAGTGGGTTTCTAATTAACCAGATGTGTCCTGCCCTCTCCATTTCCACTCCAGTGCCCATTTTGAATATGCAACTCTGACAGGAACAGCCAGAATAGAAAACAGGCAGCTTAAAAGGACACCCAGCCATGACGGTAGCAGTCAGGACTCAGAGCAGATGGCTTCAAAAGATGCATTGGTTGTAACTTGTAAGCAAACTATTGTTTTCTGTACTTCTAGAATGGACTCTATTGTTAAGTGAAAGAATGAGTTTTCTTTTGGACAATGCAGATAGCTTAACTCTCTCCCCACCAAAAATAAGCATTCCCCAACACAGTTGTCTTTTTAGAACAGAAAACAATTTTGGTTACATGTTTGAGGAGGCCTGATTAGGCCTCCAAAGGTACTCATCTTAGAGGGCATATCTGACAGTAATGCACAGTAGCAGTAGTCCAATGAAATTGTAATTTTAATCTCATAAAATGGCCCTGAAGCAATGCTTAATCAGAGTAAACTGGGAAAATAAAGTGGCAGCTCCAAGCTACTCAGCACTCATTAAGGCAGCTGGTACATCTAAAAAGTGTTGTTCATGCCACCCTTGGCAGGGCTCACTGAAGTACTTGCCTGAGGATATTGCAGGCTAATATTGCACCTAAAGAAGTCTGAATTAAAAGGAAGTTCAAGTGGATATATTACAGATATCTGACGAGTACAGAAAAATGTTGCTAATTTTAACAACATTCTTTAAGCTCTTCTCAAATTTGCAATGATTCTCATTCTATCGTTTGTTTTTTTTATATATATATATATTAGAATCATAGAATTGGAAGCTACCTCCAATGCCCTGCCATGCAAAAATACACAATCAAGGCACCTGGACAGATGGCCATCCACTCTCTGTTTAAAAACCACTAAAGAAGGCAACTCCACCACACTACAAGGGAGTGTGTTCCATTGTCAAACAGGTCTTACTGTCAGGAAGTTCTTCCTAATGTTTAGGTGGAATCTCTTTTATTATTGTGTTTTGATATATTAAAAGTTTAACATGGATACCCTTCCCTTCTATAGGGGTTCAGTTCCTCCTCCCTGTGGATGAGGGGGGAAAAACCATGCATGCTCAAACCCCATTATAGTCGATGAGCACACACTGTCATTGACAATAATGAGTTGGAGTAATTCAAGGATTCTCAAGTCCATGGATGGCTTCCTTGCTGATATGGCAGGCCCACTGTGTATATTTGTAGGAGTGTCTTGTATATTTGTTTGAATACACATTCTGTTGTAAGCATCTTTTATTCTCTTGATTCTGGGTGATGCAAAATGAGTAACTTGAATGGTGGCAGCAATCAGAGCTTCACTACACCCGTTATGCCATTGGCAAATATTTTGTGGAACAGAGCAGTTGCGAAGTTCCACAATTGCTGTTAAAGGAATACAGCCCCCCCCCCCCCAGCAAATAGGAATAGGAATGGAAAGAATATCCAAAAAATATTTGAAAAGTGATCAAATATACATTTTTGCGTGTGTTGGTTAACACAGATGAGAAAAATCTTAGAGTGAAAAGAGTATTTAGCATTTGGGACTTATTGTGAAGAAATTTTGCATGTATGTTTTCTTCACATAAAATCACATTTCCCACATAAGAAAAAGCATTTTATGTACAGAAAATAATGCTACAGAGCAGAAAATTCTTTTCTGATCAGAAAATGCTGCAACAGGGGACATCTTCTGCACAAATTTTTCACAGAGTTGTATCTGCACATTTTGTGCAGGAAACAGCTTCATTTTTCTATGCAGAGAATGCTGTTCCCAAAATAACCATGTGTGAATTTTGTGTAGAAGAGGTTTCCTTGACTGAGACAATTAAAATGAATGGCTGAAGCACTGGTACTTTTATTACTTATCTAAAACAACCCATGCCCTGAACATTGAACTTCTCACTGAAGAGCCTGCCCCATTGCTTCTTTTGCAGGTCAGGTATGTGAAAATTTTCACAACTCAGTCAAGCAGGGGCTAAATTTCAGAGCTCATTTAAAAAAACAAAAACATGTTTAATGAAGACTAAGGTCCTGTACAGACCGGCCTGAAAGGCCAGCCTGGGAGCGGAGTCTGGGCATCACACCCAGATACCACACATGCTACATGGCATGTGGCATCGTGGCACTCCTTTGGCGCTGCATCGTGAACAATTTAACAGTTTGTTGGGCCAAATCCAAACTGTTTAAAACCATTAAACAGATTTTATTTCTGTGCAGTCTTGAGTTCCCAGGATGGTGGCTTTTAAATGTATTGTTTGTTTGTTTATATCATCAGCATCAACAACAACTACATTGGGGGAATCTGTTCAACGCCTTGGTTATGGATGTATATTATTCCTCAAAGTTTTAATTTTTTATTATTTAATCTCATTCAAAATCAACATGGAACTATAATGGTGGAATTTTAATGCGAATTTGAGGTACATTATCATCAATAGGTATGTGACATATGGCAACATTTTGTCTTCTTTACATTACTAGGGAAGCTTTGTTACTAGAGAATCTGCTATTGTTATAAATCTCTATCTTGAGGTAGTAATGCAGTGATATAATAAACTGAGACAATCCAAAGAAGAGAAAGGTGCTCTTGGACAAGTGACAGATTCAGAAATAGGAATTTACCTTCTTTAGAATGGAATAGTACTTTTTTCAAAGAACCGGGTCTCAGTTGATGTACACTTCTAGACTTGGATTTGCTCAGACTGATGCACACTTTTTACGGGTACCTTTTCCTCCAGAGTGAAACAGCACGGTTTGGCAGCTGCGGCTTCCTTCTAGAGGAAAAAACGCTGCTGGCAGGCCGCCCTTTTCAGGCAGTGTGTCCCAGGCCATTAATGCATTTTATCATTGGATTAAACTACTGTTAACTGCCCTGAATGGTGCATAAGCATCAAAAGATGGAATATAAATTTAAGATAAAATAAAGCAGCAGGAGGTATCTGATAATATCAAGGATTGTGAGCTTTCAAAAGTCAACTCTTTGGCCATTGTGAAATGCAAGATGCTTAGCAAGACAAACCTGTAGATAAGCCAGCAGAATTCTCATCATGTTCTTATACACATACATTCTTATACATGAAGAAAGTGTAGACTAGAAAAGGCTGGCACAGGATGCACGAGGATGCCATGCCCAACCTAGAGGAGGCCTCTTTTGATGAGGAAAGGAAACAAGAGAGCCCAGATAACAGGCTCCAGTCAGACTCAGTGGAGGGTAGTAGTCCTGACTTAGAAGCCGAATTTGTGCCATCCCATGTAGAGCCTAAATAGCAGGCAACTGTACCTCTTGGATTTTAGATATTTAGGTGGCAGCAACAAAGGAGAAGGGCTGCTTTGGTGTCCTTTAAAAAGGAAACTGTGAGATAATGAGTCTGTCTCTTTGCTTCAAATCAACAGGTTCACTGTCTCCATTAAGGACTGTAATTTGTTTCTTGACTTTTAGTTTGTTCCTTGGACTGTTCTGTGACTTCTTGCTTGCCTTGGAATAGGAATTTACCAAAACTCTCAAAATCTTTGCAAGAGGGAAGAAAAATGTTCAATATTCAAGTGAGGACAAAATAAACCAAGATTTGCATGCCTACCAACCAGAGCTATATTGGTCTATTCCCCCCAATATTAACAGAAATGCCTCTTTCAGTTGTTCAGTATCCCAAAAAACTCAAGCATGTCACTAAACAGAGAAGGGTACTTTGAAAAGAAAATAATTATTTTGCTGCTCTGTACTTTTCTTTCTAAAATATATCTTTCTCAAGGGTTGTTAACATGAGCATATAGTTCTATATTTTTCTTGATAGCATTTCTGCTATAGATACCACCACAAGACAAATTTCATCTGTTATTTTGGTTGGCCTTATGTCTCTTTCCACCCACTAAATTTACAGGTAAAACTTTCAAATGAAAAAGGAGGAAAGCTTGATACACACACTTTGCAGTCCCCCTCTCTCTCTCTGTGATTCATGTTACTCTCGCTTCCTTTCCCACACCCCAGACCCTGTTTGTAAAGGCAGAAGTTTTCATATTTTCTTTTTGCCGAGAGAGAGAGATATGGATAAAATATGAGATGCTCTCACTGAAGCAGAATCATGTCTATCAGCTTTTGCACTGGTCTCTTTAGATATTACTTTTAACAGCCACTTTGTATAGACATTAGCTGGTGAAAATATTTATTGACCCCGTCTACTGATTTTAACAGATAAACATGTCATTAAAACCACAGAAGACAGACTGGCCCTGTTTATCCTAGCCAGTTGACAACCCTAAGTATTAAACAGAAAGGCTAAAGACAAAACAGAGGCACAAATCAGAGATTGGTTTCTTCAGTAGGAAAGGAGAATATTCAAGAGAACACGCTAAGAGTCTTCAAATATTTAAAAAGCTGTCAGAAAGAAGATGGAAAAAAACTGTTATATTTTCCCCTCTTGTCATAACAGTAGAATGTAAGAAAATGGATGGCAAAGAAGTGGATTGAGGTTAAATGCTTCTGATGTGCAAGAACAAGTAGATAATGGGAGAAGAAGGGGCATCTCAGGAGTGCTGGGCTATCTCCCACGAGAAAAGAGTATTCAGCTCATACACTGTAAGTGGCTAAGGCTCTGGTTGGCATTCATGTTTAATTGTCTGACAGTGCAATCCTATGTATGTTTATTCAGAAGTAAGTCCCCTGGTATTTGGTGGGTTTTTCTCAGTGTGTATACAACTGAAGCCTAAAGTATTCAATATTTTTACATGCACCAGTTATTATTTTTTTCATTCCAGAAAGGCTTGATGGTTAGACAAGACAAAGATAAAATGCTTCTTCTCATGTGGGAGCATGGGGAGGGGGAGCAAGAACTTTTGAGCCTTTCACTATCCTTGAGCAGTCTAAGGTTGACACAGTGCAACGTTGCACACATACCTTGAAGCAGAGATCACAGATGAGTTTTCTTCTCCAACCTATTTCCTACTTGGTTTCATCTCTACTCTTTAGTATGCCTCTATGGACTTTTTCACATGGGGAAAATTGGAAGGTTAAACTGGTCACAATACAGGGTCATCCAGGGCAATAGGGACAATTTCGAAATTGCTTTTCAGATGACACTGTGCACAAACTGGTCAGAATCCAGACAGAAATGAGTTGAATTGGGGAATAAGAAATTTTGCAGAATACCATGTTTGCATGTCCAGTTCATTCATGAATTCACCCTACTCACGTAATTGCAACAGTCTGGAAACCATATCCCCTATTCTCCCTGTTCCCAGATTTCCCAGGGTTCCTTGCTATGCCAAGGAGAGGAGGCAACCTTATTCTTAAAGGGATATACACACAACGCACACACCTGTTTCCCTCACCTGGTTGGTCTCCTCTTCCTGCAGCATGGGACAGCTGGTGAGAGAGCAAGAGAGAGGATGTTTTGGAATTTCTCCTGTACAGGAGGGAGGAATTGAGGATATGTCCTGGAAAAGGAGAGCATCTGGGAGTTGAAATTTCTGAAATTAAGCAGGTTTATAGACCAGCCATCTCCTCTTTCTCGCTAGTGTGTGTGTGTTGTTTTATGGGAGTTTGGAAAAGGAAACCTCAGCCTTCCTTCCTTTGAAATAGCTTCTGGGGCAAAGAGGATTTTCCTCCCCATTTCCCTTCCCTCTCTGGAGCATGTGTGTGTATGCACTTCTGGAAATGACAGTTTGGAGCATGAGCAAAAAAACTATTTCCAAGCTAGCAACGGGATTTGTCCTCATATGTCTGAAACCCAAATTCACTTTTGATCCATTTTCTTGCCTAAGTAATGTGCTTTTAACCCCTTATTGTACTTTTGTGGTAAGCATTAGCAAATTTGTTTGCTTTTCTGGGATGCTAACACTTCAACCATATTTGGGATGGAAGCACATAGGTCTCCGTGTGAAAAAGTCCTATGTCTCCTTGACTCAGTTTAAAGAAATAGGAATAATGTCCATGTGAAGGATGGTTAAATAGATCCCACCAGTCATAGCTCTGTGAGGCTGCAATGGAGGTAAGGGATGAAAGAATTGTAAAAAGAGAGGGTTGATTATTAAACAGTCAGATATAGAAAGAGAACTGATGGAAATGGATAACCCTGATAGGTTTGACTTGGGTTTTGTTTTTCTTCAATCCTTTACTGCTTAAAATATTATATATCTTGTCCCATGCATCTTCTCTTTCTTTTTTACCCACATAAGTGTCTACCTGCATTCTTCCTTGATTATGTCCCTGGCTTCTGACCATATTCTTTATGCATAATTTTGAGAATCTGTTTCTTACATTGTCTGTAAATTCTGCTCAGATATTGTTCAGAACATATTTTCTATCATGGCTGTTTTTGCTTTCTTCTTCAGCTTTACTTTAATTTTTGATATAAATTGTCTTATATGTGGGGGTTTAACTCTGTACAAAATTTTCACATGGGTATTTAGTGTAGAAAACAGCATTTTCTGTGCAGAAGATAATATTTCTATGCAGAAATATTACTTTATGCACAGAAAATGCTATTTCTAATGCAGAAAATTTATTTTCTGTGGAAAAGAACCACGTGAATATTGTGTAAGAATAAGCCAGGAACTGCAAATTTGCTTCAAAAATTGTATTTTAAAACACCCACCCACAGTGGGAAGAACACTGTAAAATTACTCCTTACTTCCTTCAAGAAAAAAAAGGCCCTATACAGACAGGCCAGCATAAAGCTGCTTGGAGGTATGCTGTTTAAATGATGCATGTGTCCTAACAGTCCAGAAGCCATGCTAAAGCTGCGCTCCAATCCTTAAGACTGGAGTGTTGCTTGGGTGTGGTTTCCAGCCTCTTAGGACACATGCATCATTTAAACAGCATACCTCCAAAGTGACCAGAAGCAGCTTTATTTTGGCCTGTCTATATGGGGCCTAAGTGAAGAATTATAGTCATGTATTACCAAATCAAACTTGCAAAAAACTGTATCTGCTTATCCAGTGTTATGGTCACCATAAGGCCTAGTAACTAAACCCAGGAAGGGCTTTGTAGTTGTGGAGTAAGCTGAAAGATAGAAGCCTATTGCCTGGTATCTGAGTGAACAACCTGGAGACAAGATCTGTCATAAGATCTGGGCATGGACAGGGGTAGCGTGTCCCTGTTAGTACTTTTAGACATCTCAGCGGCTTTCGATACCATCGACCATGGTATCCTTCTGGAACGCCTGAGAGAGTTGGGAATTGGGGCACTGCACTTCAGTGGTTCCGTTCCTACCTCTCGGGTATATTCCAGATGGTGAAGCTGGGGGACTGTCGTTCCGATAAGAGGGAACTAACATCTGGTGTCCCTCAAGGAGCTATTTTGTCCCCCATACTATTTAACATTTACATGAAACTGCTGGGCGAGATCATCCAGAGACACGGGGCACGGTGTCATCAGTACGCTGATGACACCCAAATATGCTTCTCTGTTTCCCCGACTGATGCAGTGACTAGGGATGGTATCTCTCCTCTAAATGCCTGTCTGGAGTCGGTAATGGGCTGGATGAGGGAAAACAGACTCAGTCTGAATCCAGAGAAAACGGAAGTACTCGTGATTGGTTCCCCTGGCCCGGGGAAGGAAATTTGTCCACCTGTCCTGAATGGGGTCACACTTCCCCTGAAGGACTCAGTTCACAGTCTGGGGGTGCTTCTTGACTCGTCGCTCCGCCTGACATCTCGGGTGGATGCAACGGTCAGAGGCACCTGTTACCAGCTTCGGCTGATACGCCAGCTGCAACCCTACCTGAAATGGTTGTACATGTTCTGGTAACCTCTCGGTTGGATTTCTGTAATGCACTCTACATGGGGCAACCCTTGTACCAAACCTGGAAGCTTCAGTTAGTACAGAATATGGCAGCAAAGTTGGTTACTGGATGCCCCAGGACTAGCCATATAACACCTATTTTACAAGATCTACATTGTCTGCCTATTCGCTTCTGGGCACAATACAAGGTGTTGGTTATTACCTATAAAGCCCTAAATGGCTTGGGCCCAGGGTACTTGGAGGACCGCCTCTCCTCATATAATCGGCCCCACACTCTCAGATCGGTCGGGAAGCATTTGCTGAGGGTTCCGAAGACAAGATAATCCTCGTCTTCACATAGGGCATTTTCTATCTTGGCCCCGCAGATCTGGAACTCCCTTCCTGACGAGCTCCGCTCTGACTCCTCCCTTGACATGTTTAAAAAGAATCTTAAGACCTTTATTTTTCGACAAGCTTTCCCCCATGTGTCTTGATTCCATTCTGTTCTCCCCTTGATATGCAATTGGGTGATCCAGCTAGTTTGTTTTCTGGGTTTTAATATTTGTAAACTTTTTTATATAATTTAAATTGATGATATGTGTTACTGATTTGTTTTATTGTCTCACATTTTTGTTTTGTGTTGTACACCGCTTTAATCAAATTTTGGAAAAGCGGTTTATAAATAATAAATATTATTAATATGATTATTATAATATACACAGTATATCCTGACCTAGTCTCATGTAGAAAACAGGGTTCCCTGACTTCTAATTAAACTGTAGCAATGTAACCTATCAAACCAAAAGAGGGCTTTGAGCGACTCTGCAAAGAATTCTGCATATATAGGATCATATCTGTAGCCCTATCACCTATCACTGATGCAACAGGTGGCTTCATAGAGCTGTGACAGAAAGTTCTACAAATTTATGGTATAACACACCATCTAACTGCACACCAAAGAAGTGGATGATAGGAAATTGCTACTCAGTATGTTAGTGGATGGGGCTGGGCTATCCTGCCTGGTTCACTACAGATATACGAAGATATGAAGATTATCTAAGCACTTGACAGTGCTCACAAATTTTTACACAAACAGGCAACCAACCAAAACAGGTTCACTGAAGTGCTGGCAGGCCAGAATATATGGCTACTAGACTTCTTTTTCTTGCATCTATCAGTCTTAGCCTAGAAGAATAGCAATTGCTCTTTCCTCACTTGACCTTTTGTCCCTCACATTTAACTCCTTGACACCTTGTCCCCCTTTCTAATTTCCACAGGCAATTGGTTTAGAAATATTCACTAAATAAGAATACAGCCTCTCTCTTTCAGGAAGACCATTAAAATCATTATAATAAACATCCATTGAATCTCTGAAACACTTTGCCCTACTCCCAAGAAATGACTATGCTAAATGTACTTGGATGAATAAGCACCATTTAAGTTAAATCTATAAGAAGCATCCAGAAACCAGCTTAAGTTGCCTGACCTTCATGCTGAAGCAAAAAGTGGAAGCCTCCTGTTGTCATCCTCATTAGAAAAACTCCAACATTCTCTTCCCATCCTCACTGTTTAATGAAACTGGGATTTTGATAGGATTGCAATTCCTGTTGTGAAATCCTTCTGTTTCTCCTAATCTAAACCTTCCCATTTCTCTTACTGTCCTTTGAAGTACATGGACATAAATATGTTTTGTACATGAATTCATCCTAGATAAAAAATAAAATAGAAATAGTCAAAGAATTCCCATACCTTGGATCAATCATTAATCAGAGTGGAGACTGCAGTCAAGAAATCAGAAGAAGACTAGGACGGGGAAGGGCAGCTATGAAAGAACTAGACAAGACCCTAAAGTGCAAAGGTATAACACTGAATACTAAAGTTAGGATTATCCAAGCCATTTCTTTCCTCATCATAATGTACAGATTTAAGAGGTGGACAGTAAAGAAAGCAGATATAAAGGAAAATCAACTCATTTGAGATACAGTGCTGGCAAAGAGCATTGAGATTATCATATTTAGACACAACATGAGAGGGAAAGACTTATTAGAAAAGGCAATGATGCTAGGAAAAGTGGAAGGCAGCAGAAAAAGAGGAAGACCACACATCAGATGCCTATAAATCAGGGAGGCCATGGGCCTGAGCCTGAAGTTTCTGAGTAGAAAGGTGGAGGATAGTGGATCTTACAGATGTCTATTCATAAGACCCCCAGGGGCTGAGTTCAATATGAGAACAGCTAACAATAGCAACAAACCAAGTAAATAGACCATATGGCCCAGGGTAATCTCTTGGGATGTTCATCACACAGAGACTCCCCCCCCCCTTTTTAGTCTCACGTCTTCTCTTCTGCCTTTCTGGATCATCAACAAGGTGAGTTAAACACTCAGCCTTTTTCTTTTACCTAATACATTCATTAGCTAATCAGGTTGTAGGCTCCTCCATGAATATGTAAATACAACGCCATTAGTAAACTTTTCACAGTTTGTAACCTGAAAATGCCTTCCTTGTTTATTTATTCTCAGTGAAAACAGTTTCAGATTGGGACACATTTTTTCTGCTACTCTGGCACAGAAAGCTAATTCTTAATTGTTCAGCTTTGAAATTTTTGATACTATTAATATTTTGTTTCCCAAATAAGGGCTGACACCCTGGGAAACTTTGGTGCATTACAGATCGCCCAGAAGGGGCAGTCTTGCGCCGCTGCTGGTTGCTGCGTCCGGAAACTGCAGCATCCAAACCACGCAGTTCCCGGACGCAGCAAATAAGAAGTGCCAAAATGGCGCTTCTTCTTCTGCCCTGGGTGAGATGCCGCGAGGCGCTACTCGCGCACTCGCGGTGTCACATCCGGTGCGCGACATGCGGATGTTATGCATCCAGCACGTAAAGATGGCGGTGCCCGCCAACATCTTTATGCCCTCGTCACGTGCTAGGTGTGAGGACGGTGTGGATGCTAGGTCCTCGGCCAACCCCTAGCACATGCTGGGGGCGCCAGAAGAGCCCGTCTGTAATGGGCCATTAATTCCCAACAATTCTGTCATGAGCTGGGCTTGGAAACCTCACTTTTGGGAGGACTTCAGGACTCTGAATTCTCTAGGCACTATGACCAATGACTATTGTGGCTCAAGGATTATGGAAGCAATAGTCCAAAAGGTAAATTTCTCATGCTCTGATAATAAACTATTTCACTGTACTTCAAAGCTTCAATATGCTCTTAGATCTATTCTTGTCCTTACTTCCTCTCCCATAAATATGGCATCCTAGACCATGTGACCTGGGGAATGTCATAGGGCCATTATTCATATAAAGACAAACACCCCAAGTCTCACCATCTCTTCTCAATTCTTCTTGCTTTTCTGTCTGCTTCACTTTTGCCTCTCAATCAATACGATGATGAATTAAATACTCTTGAGCTTTAATGTTTTCATTAGCTAGTTAGGATGTAGGCTCTCCACATGCATATGTAAATGTAAAAGCCATTAGTAAACTTCCTTTAAATTTGTAACCTGAAACTGTCTGCCTTGTTTACTTTGAGTCAGTTTTAGTTCAGCGGAAATAATGCCAGACTGAAGCATGCTTCATCTGCTATTCTGCTAAATGAAAGCTGATTCTAATATTTTTTAGCTTTAACTCCCCCCCCCCCCTCCAAACAAGGACTAACACTCTTGGAGACTCTAATGTCAACATTGACCTCAAATTTATTTAAGGACTCTGCAGAATGGGAATGACACGAATTATCAGTAAATGACAAACTTCATTAAGGTTAAGCTCTATCTCTATCCATGTAGAACAGAGATGGACAACTACAGAGCCTGTGAAGGCCAGTCCATCCCACACTAGGCCATGTGGACCTCCAGCGTGACCAGAAGTGATGAACCATCCAGCTAGTGACTGAAATACTTCTAAAAGTTGCCACAGTAGGTAGCATGGTTAATGGGAGCAAAGGGGATCCAAGCTGTCACGTCTGTATGGCCATTTCAATATACCTTTTGTTTGTTTGTTTTTGATCATTTTTTAAAACCTTTTTAGCTGATTTTTTTTTTTACTGATTTTCTGAAAATGGGGTTTGTGAAGGCTTTGAGGGGGTCTTTGGGAGCTTGGAAATAGGACCTCTTTCTCCATACCTATTGTAGATTCAGGGAAATTGAATTTTGGGAATAGGGAGGAAGATTTTCCAGTTAGCTTTGAGTAGGCTAGGACTTGAGCAGACCAGAGTTGAAATTGGCACTTGGCCATGAAAACCCAATGGGTGAATATGCTGAAAGCACACTCTCTCATTTGGCCTGTAAGTTGGCTCTGTACCAACTCTAAATGAAACAAGCCATGAAAACATGCCAAGAAGGGTTACTTGGATTGGCAAGTATGATTTGATGACCCGAAAAAATAAATAAAAACCATTTAAAGGTAGGAATTATCCACCACAACCATTACTTTTGGTCTCAAAGGAAGCAACAAAAATAGCAGTTGTCTTTTTGCTGCCCCAAAGTCTTCAAAAACTGCCCAGGATTTGAAGTGTATTTCTAGTTTGAACTTATTATGTGCAAAACTTGTACATGGGTTGTTCTGCACCAAAACCAGCATTTTCTCTGCAGGAACAGTATTTTTTGCATATTCAGTAATACAGTACGCCCTTGTTTTATGCGGGGATCCATTCCAGACCTCCCCCCCCTGCATAAAACAAAAAATGCATGGCGCCGGAAGAAGAAACACTGTTTGCAGCATATGCTGAAAGCAGCATATAATGCATCTGCGTATGACGTGGGTGCACTGTATTCCTCTGCAATACACCATTTTCTGCACAAAGAAGAAGAAGAGCAACCTTTACAAAATAATAATAATAATAATAATAATAATAATAATTCCTGAATTTCAAAGATATTCATCACTCTAGGATTTTCTTTAACACACCACAAACATTTTTAAAACACCATTTTCCTATTTACATCTTCTTTCCATTTCTATTTTTCCCCATCCCTATTTAGAAATTCCTAAAGGTATGCTACCACTGTGGTAATAAGGATGAAAGCATGACACATGCTCTGCACTCAATAGGAAATATTTTAAGGACTGTTGTGTACTGTCAAGTCGAAGGCTTTCATGGCCGGCATTCTCTGAAGATGCCAGCCACAGATGCTGGCGAAACGTCAGGAATAAACTCTTATTATTATTATTATTATTATTTATATAGCGCTTTAGATTTGCCTAGAACTTTCCTCCTCCTCCTCCTCTGCTAAATACATTTACAATCCTGGAACCCTTTCACACTAATTATAACAAATTATTATAACATTATGATTCCATTTTAACTGTTATGCCTACATCCTATTGAGTGGATTCAATAAGGAGGACTATTAAGAATTTCCAGCTACAGCTCTTAAATTCCTCCAAATACCTCAAACTTCCATAGGATGCAGCCATGACAGTGAAAGGGGAATGAAATCCTATACTTTTGTAGCATGGCAGGTCTCCAGGTCAAGGAGGTCTTTGTCTTGTGCCTTCAGGTCATTACTGATTTATAGCAACCACAAGAGGAACCTGTCTCATGGTTTTCTTACCAAGATTTGTCTAAAGGCAACTTACCTTTGCCTACCTCTGAGACTGAGAAAGTGGCTTGTCCAAGGTCACCCAATGGGTTTCTGTGGCCAAGTGAGGATTAAAACCCTGGTCTCCAGAGTCATAGTCCAGCATTTACACCACTACACCATGCTGGCTCTGAACATCTTTAGGTGAAGTTTGTAAGCATTTTTAGGCTTATTTGACACCTTTAGGCTTTTATAACAACACCAGTGCCTTGAAATTCATTCTGCACAAGAGAGTTTGGTATGCCAGAACACAGTTGGCAGAGTTTGCATGTGCACCTTCAACTTCAATACACTTTTAGGCCTTGGGTGTGCAACTGAAATGTATGCCTAGATTACTATTTATTAATCAATTCTCAGAATTTGTGGCTGGTGAAATAGAGGAAATGGAGGAGGAAATAAAATTCAAGGGCAGAATTACATTCTTCAGCTACAAGGGCCCGGGCATTGTTTCTGTATATCTCCTGGGCATGGACAGGGGAAGCGTGTCCCTGTTAGTGCTTTTGGACATCTCGGCAGCTTTCCATACCATTGACCATGGTATCCTTCTGGAACGCCTGAGGGAGGTAGGTATCGGGGGCACTGCGCTCCAGTGGTTCTGTTCCTACCTCTTGGGTAGATTCCAGATGGTGCAGCTGGGGGACGTTTGCTCCGATAAGAGGGCGCTTACATCTGGTGTCCCTCAAGGAGCTATTCTGTCCCCCATGCTATTTAACATTTACATGAAACCGCTGGGAGAGATAATCCGGAGACACGGGGCACGATGTTATCAGTACGCTGATGACACCCAAATATGCTTCTCTGTGTCCCCGACTGATGCAGTAACTAGGGATGGCATCTCTCCTCTAAATGCCTGCTTGGAGTCGGTAATGGGCTGGATGAGGAAAAACAAACTCAGCTTGAATCCAGAGAAAACGGAAGTACTAGTGATAGGCTCGCCTGGTCCGGGTGGTTAAATTTGTCCACCTGTCCTGAATGGGGTCACGCTCCCCCTGAAGGACTCAATTCGCAGTCTGGGGTGCTTTTGGACTCGTCGCTCCAGCTGACTTCTCAGGTGGATGCGATGGTCAGAAGCACCTGTTACCAGCTTCGGATGATATGTCAGCTGCAACCCTACCTAGGCCGGGGGGACCTTGAAACAGTGGTACATGCTCTTGTAACCTCTCGGTTGGATTTCTGTAATGCGCTCTACATGGGGCAACCCTTGTACCAAACTCGGAAGCTTCAGCTATTGCAGAATATGGCAGCTAGGTTGGTCACTGGATGTCCCAGGGCCGACCATATAACACCGATTCTGCATGATCTCCATTGGCTGCCTGTTCGCTTCTGGGCACAATACAAGGTATTGGTTATAACCTATAAAGCCCTAAATGGCTTGGACCCAGGGTACTTGGAGGACCGCCTCTCCCCATATAGTCTGTCCCGCACACTCAGGTCATGTGGGAAGAATCTGTTTTGGATCACGATAACAAGATATGTATGAACCTCACAAAGGGCCTTTTCTATCTCGGCCCCTGAGATCTGGAACACCCTTCCTGAGGAACTCTGCTCCGCCACCTCCCTGGATCTCTTTAAAAAGAGACTTAAGACCTTCCTGTTTTGGCAAGCCTTCCCCGATGCTCCTTGATGATATATGACTCCCCCCTATATGTACAGCATTATCGAGCACATTTAGCTGGCCTGGATTTGATGTATGGATTTGATGTATGGTTTTAATTTGTATTTTGAAATGTTTTTATTGAAGTTTTATTTATGTATTGCAATTTTTATCTTGTATTTTGTATTTGACATTGCAATTTTTAGCTGTACACCGCTATGATCAACACGGAATAGCAGTTTATAAATAAAACTTATTATTATTATTATTATTATTATTATTATTATTATTATTGTTATTATTATATCTCAGGGAGATATAGGTAAAAATTTGTCTGCAAAAATCCCACTGTCAGTCTCAGATATGGATTCATAATTTTGACTTTTAACTTCACTTGAAAACTCCCTGATGTTTTGTCTGAGAAGGAACCATCAAATTCACTTCAAATTATGTTTTTGGCATAATCTGATTATATGCAAGAGGTTAGGTGAAAAAAAATATGCCCAAAATATGATAACATGGCCTCAAATAATGCTAAATTTAAAGGTCAATGCAGCTAGCAGGCCAATGCTCCCATGAGAGAGTCAGAATATGCATAATTCATCAAAACAAGCAATACGAGGAAGATCAATAGTCTGGCAGAAAGGTTGTTCAGAAGAGTAACCAACACAAATTCAGTAAATATGGAGCGGGGGAGGAAGGGATATGCCCCCTGCTGCGCTCCTAATGCTAATATGCCTGCTTGCCAAAGCCTTCTGGAAGCTTCACATATCCTATTAGTCTGAAAAGGCCCTACTTGTCTATTGTGCCAAATTATTTCACTGCTGTATTATTATACATTCTTTTAAACGGCATTCTTCAAACCTTTTAAAAAATGTGAAAGGCTTTTTTATCCCTTGTATTTGCAGTATCTTTTGTATGTGTGGAATTAAAAAAAAAAAATCTGTTAAAACAACATAAAAGCCATTCTGTTGATATATGTTCATTTGTGACCCTTTTGAAGTTCCCAGCCCTGAACTATTTGAAATCAACTGGAATGCCTACTTTGATTCCAAAAGGTTTTTGAGAATGGGTTTGAACTAGTTTCATGTTATAGAACATCCATAGCTAAAAAGAATCCTTCAGCACCCTATAAACAGACCTTATTTTAGCATCATGCCTTATAATCGGAGAGTCATCAAAGCAATTCAGCAGTGTGGACCATGGCTAATACAGACAGCTTATGCAGAAAGTAATTAAACAACAATATTCATTTCATCAGAAGTGGCTGAATTAGAACAGAAATAGGATAATTTTGACATAATAAATGATAACATTCATAATTTTAAAGGCTCAAGCAGAGTTCTCAGCTGTTGTGATTCAAGATACCAGCTTATAACAATAAAGGACAGGAAGATCACTTCCAAGCTTGTCCTGTCACTCCTGCCCAAGGCTTTCCTGTCTTGCCAGCTACTTCAGCAGTAAAGTAAGTGCCAGGTGGGGCTACACCAAATGTTCACCTATTTCTATATTCTCTGGAGAGAAAAACAAAGTTATTCACTCATTTTTGATCCTTTTTTCATCTATTGGTATCATGTTTATCCATCTGCTTTTCTTCGATTCTGTACCCCTCCACCATCACTACTATTTCCTTTCTCTCCCAAAGTGATTACAACCCATTAAGGGTGACATAGTGAATGCAATGAAATCATGATTTAGCTATGTGCTGAGGTCATAAAAAGAAAAAAAAAGCCCAACAATTTAAATCCTTTTTAGGCATACAAACTCATACAATCAATATAGGTCGGTAGTAGTGCAGCAACTCTCTGTGGCCTATGTGTTCATTAATGCACCCATAAGAAGTTGCTACATGTGCAGCTGTATGTACAGAGGGCTCTCTACATATAGATCAACACACATATACCTGCATTGAGCTAGGGATGTAAGTTTTCATTACATTTCCTCTTGAAGGTAGTGGTGAATAATTTCAGCATTTTTTTCCTACTGTGAATATGACTTCAAAAACCACGTGATTCACATTTTGGGAAACCTATTCAGAATTAGGAATTTCAACATTTTCTTCATAGGAATAAATAATTCTGTGTTGAAGTATTATTTTCCATACTGCTTTTCTGCACAAAACAACCACATGCAAATTTTGCACAGAATAAGGCCTGAATGGTGAAGATTGTAGTCAGCCCAGAGTTTCATAGCATTTGAAAAATATGTTCTTTTTCCAGTTTGTAAATATTTTCAAATATTCTTTCCATCCCTAGCTGGAGCATGTCAGGGCAACAGAATACTTCCTAGGCCATCAGGTATCATCAATCCTGAATGTAACATAACAACATAGTGCAATCAAACAAATGTGGCTGTGCAATGATGTCATAAATCTGTCATCATCATCATCATCATCATCATCATCATCATCATCATCTGCTCCTCTTCTTCCTCTTTATCCTCTTCCAGTTCATTTATCCCCCACATTTTCCCCAAGATTGAGACTTGGGAAATTAAAATATTATAATACAATTTTTTAAAAATGCAAAAAACTTTAAGGGAGAAGCAAACCATTAGCAATATTAAAACAATGTAAAATATGATAAAAAAGCAGGTAAATACAGTACAATTTCAAACAATACATTACCCTCGTAAAGCTCTTTCTTGAAAAACTTTCATTTCTAAAAGTTTTTCAGAATTATAAAAAAGACTTTGCCGGCTGATAGAAGGACAGCAAGGAGGACGCTTTCCTAGAAAGAGAGTCTTAGAGCCTAGAGTAGCCATTCAGAAGGCTCAGTTTCATATCCTCACCAATATTTCTTGTGATCTCAGGCCATATCTCCTCATGCTAGGAGAATATGGCCTGTCAGATAGCCCCAGCCTAAAATGTTTAGGTGTTTATTGGTTCTAACCAGTACTTGTGTATGGAAAGCAGCTAGAGAAGCTGTAGAAGCATGGGAGTTGTATAAGCTCTGTGACCAGTCTTTTACATCAAGAGTGGATAACTGCCATAGGTCTGGGACCACTTTTTTTTACCACAAAGCTCTCTCCCCAAACGACATACATATGCACCCAAGATCAGCCAAAATTTTACCAATTTTTGTAACTGAGAGTGATTTACAATTGTGAGTTCAGCCCACAAACACACACACACACAAATCCTTGAGAGGGTAATGTACTATTGTGAAACATGAAGTCGTAGTAATTTACCAGTTTTATGTTTTGCATTCAGGAGGAGAAGTGCTCTGATGTGTCATTACCCCTGTGGAAAGATAACATGTGGTTGCCAATATCTCTTTTTTAGTCCGTCTTGTTTTACAACATATCATTGTATGGTTCTACTTATCACACCAGGGTTAAAACGTTCCCCGGTGCGTTCCAACGTGCACGAGTGGGCCCGTGCACGGAGCGTGACGGGAACACGATGGGGCCCAGAATGTCATTTTACCGCACAGAGGAATGCCGCCTTTGCCGCCGGGCATTCCCATCACATTCCCATTAAGTTCCAGAGGGCGCCATTTCTGGGGATGCTTTGAAACAGTTCCCAGAAATGGCACCCTCTGGAACTCAATGGGAATGTGATGGGAACGCCCGGCGGCAAAGGCGGCGTTCCGCTGTGCGGTAAAATGGCATTCTGGGCCCCATCGTGTTCCCGTCACACTCTGTGCATGGCCCCGCTCGTGCATGTTAGAATGCACCGGGGAACGTTCTAACCCCGGTGCGATAAACTTCATAAACTGCAAAGTTGCTACTAAGGCTTTCAGAGATCCCTCCAAAGCCTGCATCTCAGAACCTACTAAATCTTAGATCAAACATATTCTGTAGTTTAGTATTCTGTATTGGTAGCTACTTGAAGGCACACAACAGCCTAGTTGCTTATTTATATATTATTCCTATAGTTTTACCTCTTGTATCTTTCAAGAAGAGAAAAACCTCTCCCTATATATGTATGTCCAAGGATTAAGGATTGTGATCCTTTGGCTCAGCTTCTATTCACATGCTCTTTGGCTTCCCACCCTAGTTCCACAAGGCAGCAGTGGTCTGGAGGGCTACAGAATTCCCACCCTTGTCTTGGGATATCACTGTTTCGGGATAAGCATGATCTCCTTGATAATGTCATCTGAACTGACTACTTGTAGAATATTCAAAGGGACCTTGGACAGTTTAAAGATAACTTTTCTGTATTTGAAGACCAACCTATTGTAAGTAGCTAGATAAATACCACCCCCCTGGTAAACAACCCTGTTTGTTGTTTGTTGTTAACTGCCTTTGAGTCAACCCCAACGCTTGATGACCCAGAGATAAGACATCTCTGAGCCTCCCTGTTCTCCACTGCTCTGCTTAAATCCTGTAAATTCATACTTGTGACCTCGCTTATTGAGGCTATTGACTCTTGTAATCTTCCTTTCTTTCTACTGCCCTCCACCTTTCCTAGCATTATTTTCTTTTCTAGTGAGTTGTGCCTACTTATAACATGGCCAAGGTACAACAGCCTTAATTTGATTACCTTGGCTTCCAGGGAAATTTCAGGCTTGATCTGTTCAAAGATGCATTTATTTGCCTTTTTGGATGTCCATGGTATCCTCAGCACTCTCATCCCAGCACCACTTCTCAAATGAGTTGATTTTCTTCTTATCCACTTTCTTCACTGTCCAGCTTTCACATCTGTACATGGTGATGGGGGAATACAATGGCTTGGATGATTCTGACTTTAGTGCTCAGTTGTATCTCTTTGTTCTGCAGAATCTTTCATAGCTCTTTCATGGTTGCCCTTTTCATTCCTAGACTTTTTGTGATTTCTTGACTGCAGTCTCCTATCTGATTGACATTTTATCCAAGATACAGGAACTCTTTTACTATTCTGATTTCCTCGTTGTCTAGGTTGAATGTATATAGGTTGTCTGTGGTCATTATTTTTTGATTGCAGACACTGTTTATGTTCAGTATTAAGTCTGTTCTTATGATTCTTGTGATTCCTTCTTTGATCTTCTTTATTAATTTTTCCAAACTGTGATGTTTTATGCTACCGTATAAATATCTAGAGAAGTATCAAGGCATGAAACCCTCCAGATGATTTAGTCATCTATTCTACATATTAATGAAACAAGAAAAACAATACTTTTTTCTATTTTCTAATTTCTAATGAGCTCATATAGGAAAGTGATTTAATATGCAAGAACCCTCAGATTACACATGGAATCATTCCTCCATGGGTAACTACACTTAGTATGTTGTTGCCAGGATCTGCCAATTGGAATTCTCGATTCATCCACAGTGTCTGCAATCAGTCTCAAAGCAAGTGACTGTGTTATGAATTAGGCATATAGTGGTGGGCAAAACATACTGACGGAGACACAAAAAATGAAGACACTCAATTATTTTTAAAGAAAAAAAACCCCTGTTACCTATGGATAATATATTGTATATTCTAGAGAGGCAGAAAAGTAGAGATTTATTGCTGCTTGTTAACAAGCACAAGCAAAAAGATGTTCCTTAAAAAAAAAAAGACATCCATGGCTGTATTCTAGTGACTTCTGTTGATAAAGATCTATTAACAAAGACCTGATGTTGCTAGGAGCAGTGAATCAGTCTTGAATACAGAGAGCTCATTTGTAAAACCATTACCAAAGATGAATCCCTGATCTCAATTAACTACCAACTCAAGTCAGATCAAGCTAATATGATTCATTAGAACATAACAAGAGTAAATAGTTTTGTCACCAGAACAAATTTATTTCAGGAGCACTGTGAGCCTTACTTAAAATGTCAGATAGATTATAATTCACACTAAGTGACTTAATGAAAAGATTAATATTGGTGACATCTGTGTTTTCAGATACACCTCTTTATATTTTTTCCAGAATGAGAAATAACATTTTTTTTTACATTTCCTTGAAATATGTAGTCCTCTTTTATCAGATGTCAGAGGATGGTTTTCCAGTTGCACTTTGCATTTCCAAATTAAAACAGATTAAAACACTCACAACCATATTGGAGAGAAATATATTCTTATTGTAAAAACTAAAAACTATTCATTTAGGAATAATAAAAATTAGTGTTCCAAGGATGAGAGGAACTTGTACACCATGAGAGAGTCTATAAATTGAATATATATATCGAGCAATGTATTATATCCCATAATCTTTCTAGTTTTATTGACTGCCCTGGTTACAAAAATAAATAAAGTGACAAACTACAATATGTGTCTTGTGTTGTTGAGAGCTTGATTAGTCAAACTTTGTAAAGCCCATGATAACTAATGCATTAAATAATGCACAATTGCAACTAGAGATGGGCCTATCATTTTTGATATCAGGTTCTCCAAAAGTCATAATCTTCTTTGAATGTGTATAGAAAGAGTGTGTGTGTGTGTGTGTGTGTGTGTGTGTGTGGTTGTTTTGTGCCTTTAAGTTGTTTCTGACATATTTTGACTCTAAGGCAAAACCATCACAGGATTTTCTTGGCAAGTTTCTTCAGAGGGGATTTGCCATTGCCCTCCACTGAAGTTGAGTGAATGTGACTTGCCCAAGATCAACTAGTGGGTTTTGAACCCTGGTCTCCAGAGTATCAAATGCTCAAACCATACACTATGTGGGCTACTCCCCCCCCCCCACATACACACATATACACACACATTATGATTTGCTATTAGGGATGAGGGGATGTCACTTTTATTTTATTTTCACACACACACACACACATATGAGAGAGATAATGTAAAAGAAGGTAAAACTGACATCCTTCCATCCCTAATTGCAAATCTTAATGTGCTACACTGACTCTGCTCCTTACAAATATCTTTTTCGAAACCAAGAGATATAGAGACATGATTGAAATGAATGAAAAAATACCCAGATGGAATTTTCTTTAATGAGGGAATTAAATTGTTCAAAAAGTAGGGATGTACTGGTGATATCAGTACAAATGCAAGCTTCTTTCTTTCAATAGCCGCCTTGATCATTTTTTGTGGAAAGGCGGGGTAGAAATAAAAATTATTATTATTATTATTATTATTATTATTATTAATAGCCACCTGTCAGTTTCTGTCTTTAATAAAATAGGACTGTAATTACAACAGCAACAGCAACAACAACAACAACATTTCAGAAATAAAAGAATCTACTCCTTGCACTAGTGATAAGCCAATTCCCTGTCCCCCTTTTTTACACTGAGATTTTTCATTTCAGCTTTAATTAAAAGCTATATCCATTAAGGTTCTGAATTGATGGGTAAAATATTCAAAAATATTTGGGAAACAGTTGAAGAACTGATTTCTTGAGTGTCAGGAAACTATTTCAGAGAATGCTAAACAGGCAATAATCTGCACTTCACAACTTATTCTGTGAAATCAAGGCACTTGGATTTGTGTGTTTTTCCTAGAAAATACTATTGTTGTTGTTGTTGTTGTCTTTTTCCCTTAGGAAGCTTGCTTTCTGCATATGAATCTGGTTTTCCATTCAGAGGTAATGCTGTTCCCTAGGTTTAAAAGTCCTTCATGTGTATTAAAAAATGAAATAAAAATATGCAATATATTCCAAACTGCAAATAGTATTGCACAGTTTTCAATAACTTTATCACATCAAGGAGAAAAAATGTAAAATTATTTGTTCGTTCCTGTGGAAATGAAAGTTATGAAGATTTACACCCCTGCTTCTGAATAGTGTTCAGCTGTTATTGAAACAGAAGGATTGCACCAGGGAGAGAAGAAACCACCACAATAATTGTTATTTTATGCCCCATTTATGTGCATGAACAGGAAACCAATCTTGGAATGGCTGGGCACACAATGTACAACACCTAACATGGTTGTGTACCACTGTCAGACATTTCCCCTATTCAGGAGGCAAAAGCTGGCAGTTCCAATAGAGAGCTGTGACTATAATATGATTCCTACATCTAACGGCTGAAATTCATTTGAAAACCGTATTCAGTTGCAAGTAAGATCTAAGGGACAGTTTACATAGTGAACAGCTGCTTTACATTAAGATAAGTGCAGTCAACTTAGTGTCTTGGGTACGGAGGATTTTAATTGTTTTGCACCAACTCCAATTCTGATCCTAATAGGACTTCCAAACTTAGAATTTATATTGCTCAGACTTGTTCATAAACTAGTTATGAAAACTCCTTTTGCACCAGGGGAGGGGTAATATGGACCAGGCCTGCAGAAGTGGTATAGATGGAAGACTACCAGAAGACTGATAAGGGATGTAGCTATTTAATTTTTAGCATTTATCATATAGACCAGTGCTTCCCAAACTGTGGGGCAACTATAGAGGAATGAGAGAGTTGCTCAATGCAGGTATAAGACTTGGAGGGAAAGAGAAAAGTGATATAGGTGCTTGGAGCAGCTCCCTCTGTCTGAAGAAGGAGGATGAGGAGGAGAGCAGGGAAACGTGCTGCATCATGGCTTCTGGCAGGTCCCATCTTAAGCCACTACTTCTTTCCCCATCCTTCCCATCACTGGCTTGATTCTTGGGACAAGATGCACCTTAATGAATATATCCATGCATACATGTGAATATACATGAAAGTTTGAATGAAGATACACACACTGAACAAATAAAATTGGTCTGCCCCCTTTTAGCTAGATTGGGCCCATAAGGCCCCACCTCCTTTAAACCTCTGGGCTCTATTCATGGACAGTCTAAAACAAGACACCTAAGCCTATACTGGCAAGCCACTGTTTGGGTGTCTATTTTATTCATATACTGCATTGAGTGATGGAGGTGCAACATCTACATATAGATGTAAGGGGGGTTAAAAGCCTGAGAACCATTGCTATAGACTGATCAGAGTTCTGGAAATCTATGGAGTTAGGTGACAGCCCTTAGTAATAGGTTTCTTGTAACCTAAGGTACTCTAGTTGGCTTCATAAGAGAACATTGTAGCAGGGGAAGCACTTTACAACCAACATTCTTGCAGTAGCAATAGCATTTATATTTCTATACTGCTTCATACTGAACTAAGTAGTTTCTAAACAGTTTACAACATATAAGCTAATTGCCCCCAACAAGCTGGGTACTCATTTTACTGACCTACAAAGGATGAAAGACTGATTTAACTTTGGAACCCTGGGATCAAAATCACAACCTTGGTGCTACAATACTAGCTGCAGTGCTGACATTTAACCAGTACTGCATCTCTCTTTGTAATGACAAATTACCTCAGAGGTGTAGCTATAGGGGAGAGGGAATGAAATGTGATTACCTCTTTAAATAAGAATTAACTCCCATGAAACTTTCCTTCAGTCCCCAAATTTCTAGCATTGTAGCAATGTAATATTTCTAACAGACATTTAAAAATACAGTTTAGGCTCCCAAAGAAAATGGGGCAAGCAGGAAAAAAAATCCCACAGAAATGGGAAGACAATGAATAGAAGAGTTCTAGGTGTGAATGATTTCCATAGTTTCATTCTCAGCAGTGCCAGGTGCTTGGGGACTAATGGAAAATTTCACTGGAGAGGAGCAGATTTCTCATGTGGGGGAAATGATCTAACCCCCCCCCCATAACTACACCCTAAATATTGTTCTTCACTGCCTTATGCTAGGTGGATATTATCCTAGCTCATAAGCAGAGGTAAGCTCTCCACCTCTCACCTGTGAGGGTCATAGTGATTTCCTGAAAGGGAATATTCAAGAACATCATCACCAGTACATCTGGGCAAAAGCAAGAAAAGAATGAACAAATAGCTTTCACTGATGAAAAGGTTGTTTCAAGGCTTCTGTCAGTGAGCCCCTGGAAGGTTCTTGATTCCTAGTAGGCAAGTAATCATGCCAAACCTTGACACCAGCCATGTTTACCCAAGAGCACAAAACATGTGCATTGTTTCCAGATTTGAGCAGAGAAGCCTACACTAGAAGTCTAGACATACCTTTTTCTGCTTTTATCCTTCTGAGTAGCACTGAACATGGCATGTATTTTTTAAGCAATGGAAGAAGAACTCAGTTTTACTGACTCATTAAATACTCAGGAAGATTGTATTGCACCTATTCTTCTAAATATAAAATATATTGAAATGTTCTTCCAGTGTTGCATCATTTACAACTTAGATTGAAAAAAACAGAGAACATTGTGCTAGGCATCTTCATATTTTTCTTTTCTTTTTTAACACAATAGATAACTTTTACATTTCACTGAAGAACTAAAGGTTCAAGGGAATGTATTATGCAGGGATATTAAACCTTATATATCTCCCTGAAAAATGAGCCATGTACCTATGTTAGTACAGCAGATGATTCGCTGAGCATCAAAGACTACAGCCCACGTGCTTCACTGCACCAGTAGAAAATTATCCCCAAACATTGCACATTTCTCCAAAAGATAGAGTTTGTAATATTAAAAATTGAACAACAGACAGGTAACACATGGACTGGACTTCTACATGATTCCCCCCCCCCCCCAAAGAAAAGCAATATGTTGAGGAAGGCTAGGATTTAAATTGTGTACTAAACCATGAAGCTCACTGGGTGACTGACATAACTTAAGGTCTTGCACAAAATCTTTTCCTCTGTCTCTGAAAGCCAATACCTAAGGCACCAAATAAGCAAATACAACATTTTTATTCTGTTCCAATTTCATCATCAGGACTCAATTCTCCCCATGCATCTCCACTAATTAACAACTACTACCTAAGAAATTAACAGACGTGTGACTCTCAGTATCAGTTTTCAATTTCCCAATTTCTGTTTATCCAGCCATCCCCCAAATACTAGCATAGGTATGCTCCATATTTCAACTGAGAAGTCCAGCTCGATAGCAGGAGTAAAGCTGTGGGAGAGGGGCAAAATGAGGGCACTGCTCATCCAAAAAATTGCCCCACTAATACATTTTCTTTCCATTCCCAGTTTTCTAGCATTTTAATTATTTAAAATGTCAGATGAACATTTAGAAATACAGTTTAGGCATATAAAGAAAACGGACAGGCAAAAATACCAAGGAAATGTAAACACAACAAATAAAAGATTTCTAGGTATGAATGGTTTTTGATAAAATGTTGTTTGGGGAGGCATGATTCTTATTTGAGAATGCATGTCCTCATTTTGCTTCCCTTCACAGGCACACCTCAGGATCAGGATAAGGAAATACGTCGTAGAATGTCAGCAAGAAAGAAACAGAAGGAAGGAGACCAGGATAGATAAAAAAAGATGTATTTTCTTTTCCATTCTCTTGAAATTTCCCTGAAAGCTGATGAAAGACGCACATTCCTGTTAGCCCAGTTCTTCTGACCTTTTCAGATTCTTATTGTTGGTTAAGCTACCTGTTTGCACTCTCTCTGAAGTAGCTTTTGAGTACTCCTAGATCCATCTTTGCCATTGGAGGCCCAGATGGACAATATGGCTTAGACTATGTGCTTGAGGCCAGCTTCAACTAGTTTGCCAGCCACAGTCCTTCCTGGATGTAGATAACTTAGCCACAGTAGTCCATGCATTGAAAAGCACTCTTCATTGGGCTATCCTTGAAGATGACAGCTAGACTGTTGACTTGATTATTATTCAGAAACCATATAACCTTGGTTTCCAGAAAAACTGCACTGGCTCTCAGTATACCTCTAGTCTGAATACAGACTGGTGATAACATGTGAAATCTTAAATGGCTTGGAACCTTGACACTTAATGGTGCACCTCATTCCCTCTATATGCCAGCCGAAAAATTGAGATCTATTTGGAAGGGGCTTCTTTTGGGTCCTAATGGTAGAGGTAATAGATTGTAGGAGGACATGGAAGAGGGTCTTCTCTGCAGTTGCATCCCCTGCAGGGTCAAATGGTGCCATTGCTGGTATTATTTTAATGCCAAGTCAAAAGAATGTGTTGTTGTTGTTGTTGTTGTTGTTGTTGTTGTTGTTGTTGTTGTGTCTTATTGATTTTATCCAGATTGTGCATGCATTATGGTTAGTGCTATTTTAAATAGTTTTAATTGGTTTTTAAATTGTCTGGTTTTAATGGATAAATAATTTAGTGTATATTTATACTTCTTTTGAATTATTTAGTCTTTTCCATTATTGCTATTATTGTTTTAAACTGATTTTAATTTTAAGCTGCCATGAGATCTTTGGATACAAGGCAGGAGATGTACCCTTCCTCATATCTAAATATATATCCCCCTCCCCCGTCTCTCTTTTTCTCTCTCAACTGTTAAATCCAGTAGCAACTGATGTCTCTAATGTCAGCGGGGCAGTGAGTCCATTTTTGGATTAAGTCCAAGATGTATATGAGGTGCTAAGTCATTCTTCCAGATAAATTCAGAACCTTGGACAACACATTTAAAGTTTTGACTTTAACCCAGAGCATATTCAATTCCTTACTGATGTTAAGGCTGCCAAGAGCTCAGTCATTAAAGCTCAGTTCCTTTCTCTCTCTGATCTCCATTTTCATTGTGTGTGGGGTGTGGGTGTTATTTTCAACTCATGCTGGATTCACTTATGTCAATAGCAGCCGCCTTTTTGCACCTTTTTGGATTTATTGCAAGTATAATCATACTTTGCCTAGAGAACATTCACATTAGTGAGGCTTAAAAGGCATGTTGGAGAAATGAAGAAATGAGAATACTGCATATATTTCAAACTGTGAATAGCTAAAGAAGCATACAATTGAGGTGGGAGGAAAACAGTACAGGGAGACACACTTTAGAGAATGGGAGGAAATGAGTAAATTACGTAAATTATTTTAAGTAAATGAGCCCAGTAGGAAAATGTGTTTAAAATGTGCACACATTTCCAATGGGAAATAAAAAAAAATAAATGCACAGTCTTGCAATGTCATGAGAAGACAAGGGAAATGCTGGTGGATTTCAGAAAAAAGCTATAAAACTGAGACTGGAAGATTTTCAGAGACCAGAATCATAGGCACAATTCAAATCAAACCAGTACAGAAAACTGCCATAGCTTCCTGTAAGTTTTTTTTTACCATTTTGTGTCAAACCTTCCTTTTAATTTACAAAACTTCAGTATATACGTATAGTGAGATATGTGTCTGTATATGTGCATATCATATACTAAATTCTCTCTCTCTCTCTCTCTCTCTCTCTTTCAATACACATACAAACACAGAGAAATAAAAACAAAACCATAGAGCATAAAGAGGGTCAACCAAGGAAGGCTTTAGTTTTATTTTCATCAGTAGGCAAATCATTTTTTTTTAAATGATTTAACTGATTAGATTAGCAGGATGGGTATAATGAGTGTGTTGTTTTTAAATATGTAAATATGTGCTTAAATATGTAATATGTGCTTAATGTATTTTAATGCTTTAAATTACTGTCTTAATTCGGCTGATTGTTTGGGGAAATTTTGTAACATATATTGTTTTAGCTATTTTATTTTAACTTGTATTGTAAACAACTATGGATTGCATATTGGGAGAAATAAATAAAATAAATAAATATTCCTGCCAACCTTGAATCCCCTGATTAAGCAGAAATCATTCCTTAATTTGGGAGTGGTCCATTTAATTTCCAAAGAAATAGGCACTTAATAACTGAGGGGAATGCGCTCACCTTAAATATAAACTACTTAGATGGCCTGAAGTAAACAATTATCCACAAGTTCAGCTTCTACAAAATGGAAATACTGCACAGGGCTGCAATCATTTTGTAACACAGTGTGTTTTCAACACTGTGTAGAGTAGTTTCAACTCTCCTCCAACTTTTATTACTTGTGTTGTGACTCATCAGGATGACTTCCAGCTGTGCAATTCTTTCATAAATGTTTGAGTTTTAAAACAATCTTATTTCTTGAAAACTACTATGTTTTATGAAGCATAACACAACAAAACTCTGGAGCCTTTACTCTTGGTCACTTGTCACACATTTCAGTGATTTGTGTCACAATAAGGGAAGATTTTAATTCACATCTTAAAGCCTGTCTTTCATGAAGTCTGAAAACTCTGTTAAGCCAAACAAGCTCATGCATTCATCCAAACACAGATGCTGCTTATAACTTTGTCAGCTGCTTTATAGATTGGAACCTATTAGCAGGATTGTCTTTGCCCAGTTACATGGGCAATCTTTTTGATGGGTGTGCAAAGCAGCATTACATGAGCAGCAAACATTCTTCTGGGACTGCAACATGTAAATAGGTGAGAAGTGAGAATGTGCATTTTCTCCTAACATACAGTACATTGGCATGCCAACTACAATTGATTCATGAAGTGAACTGCCTTTGGTTGAAGGTGTGAGACTTGGAATTACTCTGACCAAAAATCCACGACAAACTTCAGGTAGATCAGAAAGTTTATTGTAAGGACTAAGTAGAAGCATTCCTGGCCACGTCATTGTTGAATCTGAAGAACTCCAAATAGAGACAGAACCTGAGCATTCCCCAGACCCCTCCCTTTGAGTTGGTTCCCTTCAGTTCAGCCTTTGATGTAGAATTTCTCCCTTTGTTCTGAAGGGGGGAAAGAAGGGGGGGTTGGCCATTTGGTTCCTAGCTCCTCTACCAAGTAGAGATCTAAGGCTGTATGCACCTTTGGTATCAGTTTCCCAACAACCCCTCATAAAACTGCCTAACTGCCATGCAATACGTGACCATCCGGCCCATTCCTCATGGTGGCAGCCCCCCCCCCCATTCTCAAAGTGACTGTCTATCTATATCTCTACTTCCTCTCTCTATATGTGTATCTATATCTTCCCTATTTGTGGGTGAGAACCTATTCCCTGACCCCCACTCTGCGGTTTATCTATCTATCTCCCTATCTATCTATCTCCCTATCTATCATCTATCTATCTATCTATCTATCTATCTATCTATCTATCTATCTATCTATCTATCTCTACAAACCTCATGGCAGAATACACCCTGAATGACTGACTGAAGGTGGATTCTGACAGTAGGCACTCCTATGCTTTAGGAAAGGTATACATTATTGATCTCCATGGGGTCATGACATTCCATCTTAAGCATGGATCACCTGTTCTATCACCTCTTTTTGTTCTCTTGTTGGTTGGGAGCAGAAAACAGACCTCAGGATCTGACAGATGCTGTGCTTGCAGGTGGTGGTGTGTGCTGAGACAAACATTACTGGACAACTGATCTCTGTGAAACAGCTGATAAGTGGTTTTGACTTATATCACTAAAGGAGCAGCACAAGTGGCTTAAGAGTGCATGACAAGCTCTAATGGCTACTGTACCAAATTTGTCACCCACTGGACTAGGGCACTCTTGGGGAAGGGTTGAGATTGAATCCCCCAATGTCTTTCATCATTGAGCCCATGAAAAGGTTTAAGATCAGGGGATCTCTGTTCCTTCACAACAAACTCTCCTTTTAAAAGAAAGGAGAAAAGAAAAATAAAAAAGAAAGAAGAAGGAAGAAATAGTGTAGATACTCATGTATAAGTCTAGAAATTATAGTTTTTAAAAAAGGACCCAAAAAACCTGAGTCAACTTATCCATCAGTCAATGTAAGAACTTTTTTTTAAACTCCTCTAAAAAACGGAACCATCCTTTGGTGAAAGGAAAGAGTACATTTTCCTGGAAGCACTAAACCAACTCTGCTTTATTATCTATCCAAGCATTAGTATGTACATAAACAGTTATGCCTGCTGAGAAACTGTAAGATTTTTGGCATGGTTTTCCTTTGCTTTCTCCTAATTTAGATCCTTTATTTCATCCCCCTAAGTTTAACCTCGACTTGTCCATGGATCATATCAATATCTTTAATTTTGGCCCTAAAACCTGCCCTCAACCTATCCATGAAGTCTACTTATAGCTGAGTGTATACAGTACATAGGATATGAACATGTGCTAGGCATATAGAATCAATCAATCTTTACTGTACAGTCACAGATCTTTAAAACGCAAGGAAGCCATCATACTAAACATGATAAAAAATTTTAAGCAATATAAAATAGACAAGGATAATATCAAGAGTTGTTTAAACAAATTTTTTAAAAAGTACATTTGGTATCATTTAGTACAATTAAATGGAGACAAACCCCAAGTATTACGTGAGTGTCTTGAGTCATAATTTTATGAGTCATAGCAGCAGAGAAAAGGAACTTTGCAACAGTTCTTTTGTGCCCGCCCTGCATTTCATTAGTACTATATTCTCCATCATTCCCTTTTTACTCAAGCATTTTTGCTCAAGCTTTTATCCATATATATATATATATATATATATGCACACACACACACACACACACACACTTTTATAATTCCTATAAGGCAATATCCAACATAACATATTTACAAATTGCCATAACTTTGACAGGACCAAAATAATAATAATAATAATAACAACAACAACAACAACAATAATAATAATAATAATAATAATAATTTTTATTTATATTTCCCACATCTCCCGCCTCTCCCTGTGGATCTCCCTGAGACCAGACTGTTGACCTAAGCAAGCAAGCATCAAGATACAATTGATGACCAACCATGTAATAATACTTTGGGTTTAACAAGAGCCACCTTTTCTGCCCTTCAACCTATTTAAGTTATTTAAATCTGGGAGAGAACAAGTAGGGGGAACAGCCTGATGAACCAGCTGAAGTCAGGTGCCAGCCTGTGACAACCCCCTTAGCCTTTCCTTTGGCAAAACCTCAGACCCTGAAGACAACCCAGTACCATGGACTGCTCCCCTTAAATTTTTCTGGCATGACCACAAGCATGTGCCTCACGTCACCACCAAAAGCCGAGCCACTTTTACCTTGGCCTGTAATGGAAATCATCAATTAGTATCCTCCTTGGAAGTGTTGCAATGCTGCACAGGTCAAAGTACGTAATATATGACAATTCATTATCATTTTATCTTATATCTCTCCTCTTCCCTATATTTAAAGCAACTCTTCCCTATATTTAATGGTTCTTGCAGCTAGTTTCTAACTACTAGGTGGCATGTTCACCTTGGCATTTCCCCTTATGTCTTTCCATCCAATCCAATTTTCTTTAATATTTCCAGTTTCACACTATATCTATAAACAGATTTTGATGACTGTTCTCTCCAGATTAACCTTTTCTGACACCATGTGTTACCTGTCTGCTGAAACCTTTAAAGAAGCAAAGCTCCACACATAACCAGGACAGTTTTAGTAGGTTCAGAATAGGAGCATTCCTGAAGAGTGCCTCAGTTTTTGAAGAGAGCAGGTATGCTATGCAAGAAGGTGAGAAACTGTAGTAAATACAGAAAACTGATTTTTTCCTTAGTAGATAGTAGACAGTAATATATATGCACTGCCTAATGTTGTGCATGTTTATTTCAACTTAATTCCAGGTTCTGGTGCCCAAAATGACAGATGGCAGGTTTTCATTTTTATTTTGGCTTTTCTCTATATTCAATATCGTTTTGCAACTACATAACACTGAGTCATTTTACTCACCTCTCTGGAGCAGGAATGTCTACTCTCTCAGATTTGTTGCAGAGCAATATTTCAGGGTTTTTTTTGTTTGTTTTTTTACCCAAGAGCCTTTTAATTGGAGCCTTTATACAAGCAAATCAGGACTGAGAAATATGGGTCCTTGAAATGTTGTTGGATTGTATCTCCCCAGCAAGCAAAGCCAGTTGAGAAGTATCAATGGAGTTGCAGTCTACAATATCCAATGTAAAGTATGTGGTTCTCATTTCCTTCAGCATAAATGACTAAAAATCTATTTCCATTAAAACTCAAGGGCCCCATCAGAGACAATAATCTAAACTAAAAGTTTTCATTGTTATTAAAGTGAAAGGACTAGGTGCAGATTTATTATACATGCATATGATTAAGAGAAGCTGGCAAAAATTTATGAAATGTCAACACTAATTTAATCAAAGGGGATCTTAGATTTTGTGCCTGTGTTTGAGCTTGATCAAGATTAATTAAAGCAGAGCAAAGATGGACAGCAATGTATTCACTGTCATTCTAAGTTTAAGGGCAGGCAGATTTTTTTTAACAAAGAAAGAAAGTCATTCAGATAGGCAAAAAGTGTTATTTAAAATATTCCAAAGCATGACCTACATGAAATCATTGAATAATAAAAAAAAATCTGCACATTTTTTCCAAAATACCATTCTTTAGCCATCATTAGAGGTACACATTTTAGAAAAACCTATGACAGTAACACATTTAAGTCAAGTTCCCACTCAGTGATGTTTTATATCTTTCATGAGATGGGGTTTCCTTGTCTATATTTAATGTATAAAATCTGCCTGCCTATTCAGGATAACTAATGTTGTAAAACCAGCATCTTCCATGTTTAGATGAAGGGTTCATATTATTATTACTTTTTTGAGAAAGAAAATCAAAACAAGTCATCACATACTTGCCTTCCAGCAACACCAAGCAAGAACTGTTCACACAGGCCTACCACCTAATATGAAAGATGGAATAAGGAAACCTCTGGAAAATGGAATGGAAATTGTCAAAGAGTTGCCATACCTTGGATCAAATATAGATCGGAATGGAGACTGCAGTGAAGAAATTGGAAAAACACTAGGATTGGAAAGGGCAGTGATGAAAGAATTGGACAAGATCCCAAAGTGTAAAGTTAAATCTGAATAACAAAGTGAGGATCATCAAAGACATTATATACTATATAAGATCCTAAACTGTAAAGATATAACTCTCAACACTAAAGTAACAATAGTCTAAGCCAATGTATTCCCCATCACCATGTACAGATGTGAGAGCTAGACATTGAAGAAAGCTGGTAGAAAGAAAATAAACTCATTTGAGATGTGGTGCTGGAGAAGAATACCGAAGATATCATGAACAGCCAAGAAGACAAACAAATAGGTTCTAGAACAGATTAAGTATTAACTCTTCCTGGAAACCAGAATGTTAAATTGAAGCTGTGGTACTTTGAGTATATCATGCAGTAATGAGTCATTGGAAGAGACAATGATGCTAGGCAGTAAAAAGATAGGAAGACCATATGCCAGATGGTTAATCAAAGAGTCCACAGGCCTGAGCCTGCAGGATCTGAGAGAGCAGGTTATCTTGGAAATGTCTCACCCATAGGGTCGCCCTGAATAGAAATCAATTTGAGAAACGTTGACAACAAAGTTATTGGTGCAAAAGAAGAGGAAGAGGAGGAAGGAGGAGGGGGAGGAAAGAAATGATGTTGAACCACACTCCTGCCTTTTTTACTGTGGGATGAGAGACAGAGGCTCGGGACAGACGGGCCCTTTGCAGCATGCCCATGACGTGCTAGGGTTGCTCAGGGGAGGGGTGTGCAACCCTAGCAAGTCATGGGTGCACTGCAGCTGCACAGCACCATCCAGATGGTGTGTGCAGCAATGACGTGCCAGCAGCAAAGTGGCCAAATGGGGCTGCGCTGCTGGCATGTCATCAAACCATCGCTGGCGCTTTGGCTTGGTGCAAGTGCACAACAAAAAAGGAGCCACTTCCCCATGCTCCTTTCTTGTTGTACAGCAGCACTGCACAATTTGGTTGCTACAGCGCTGCTGTAGAGCAAGGAGAAACACCTGTCCGGTGCCTCTTTCTGACACTCTGTACCATGCCAGAGATGAGAGATCAAGAAAAAATCAGAAAACAACATAGAGGCTTGACAGACCGCCCCAAAACGGTGGGCTGGAGCCGCTCCTTTTAGCTCCCGAGGGAGCCCGCAGCAGCCAAGCCACACTGGCTTCCTTCGCATGAAAAAGAACCCAGGCAAATTGAGTTCTTTTTGGCATGCATGGGCGCCACCATCAGTGCGCCATTAGTGCACTGTGGTGCATCAATGACACAAGTATGGCGCCCTGATGTATGGACGCAATGCTGCGCTTGCATCGTCATGGCGACCCCATGATGACGGTGTCTGTATGGACTAGGGTTTGGGAGCATTCAGTTGGTACTTGCTACTGAACCCTAGAATCGGCACCGGTACGCCGCTTCCCACCCATTTGTCTAGGGACATAGTTTCTTTTGGATTTGACTTGTAATAAGGCTAGCAAAAGTTTAGGCATCACCTTCATAGGATGTATTCTATAGCATTTTTTCATGCATGGTGATTCATCGTGCTAATTCAGGGATGGATCTTTGTCCTAGGCTAATATTATTTCATTGATGAGAAACCCTACAGATTGTTAAAAGAGCCAATGCTTTGCATTCTTAATGTCTGAGGAGTAGCTCTTATCATCTGTAGACAAACTTTCATTCAAAAACCTTAAAGGAAGACTGACACTCCAAGTTGAGAATATTGAACTGAATGGGCCAAAGCCTACATAAGAAAACTTTGTATATTCACCAGAGGATTATAGGTACAACTAAATTATTCTTTTCAGAAGAAATTGTTCTCCAGTAGCTAGACCTTTCACATGAAATGATTCCCAGATGCTTGTTCCATCCTTAATTTTTCATTTTAAAATTGTTCTGGGACCTCATGGTGACTCTATAAATTGAGCAAAAACTTTCAAGTTACACCTGCATACGATATTCTCTTATAAGGGGAGGGTACCAGGGATTTTATATGTTTTGTATTTTTAACTTTGTTAGCTGCCCCGATTGTTCTCAGAGGGGTGGGATACAAATAATTTATTATTATTATTATTGTTATTATTATTAAACTTTGCATTTTCTTTCTTACTGTTAGTATTGTTTTTCCTCCTCTAAAATGGTGTGAAAGGCAATAACACAATTACAGCCATCCATTATGTTAGGAAGCAAAGGAAAAAATTGTTAATATTCTTTAGTGTGATTTGAAGCTAATGTCATTAAGAGAATTTCTTGTTACAATGAAAGTTTCTAATATATTGTGAAGGGACTTCTTTCTATTTTTCCCCATTACTATGTTACCATTAGCTTTCTAAGCCAATTTATATCTCACTATATAGAAAGACAATTAAAAGCCACTGGGAAAATATTTTCCCTCAAGCCTCTTCTGCCACTTTTACAGTGATTGCTCACACTACTGCCGAGTTACAGCATCCCTAAGAAATAACTGCTGTTTATTTCTTTTCTATGAGATCATCTATTTCCTTTAAAATATATATTGTTGATCAAGAAAAGGTGGATGCCTGAGTTACCATATGTATTATGTCTCCCATCTGTTTGATATACAGTACAACAAAAAGGAATGCATTTCTCTCCCTTTCTTGTTAATAACATGTCTAAGTGATTTGACTTCATGTGCAATTCCAAATGACAGACTGGTCCTAATAAAAGTTGATGTGACATGTCTTCTTTTGTGATTTCAAAGATGGGCATTGTTCTGAATGAATTCTATAAGAAGAAATGTGTCTTACCCTATAACTACGCTCTGAGACAGGGCACAAAACTACACCTACTTTCTTTTCACAGAAACCATGCCTTTGCAGCCTATATCCATCTTGCACAGCTACTTTTTCTAAGAAACCTCTAGGTATGCTTTGTATATTATTACTGCATTTCCCTCACCAAACACAGAGTGTTATTCAAAGAATAGTCAAGAAGATGATATAGAATGGTGTGAAGAAAGCCCCAAAGGCCGAGCATTGAAACATATTTTTCAGAAGAATGAATACCATCATGTGCTGCAACCATCAATAAGTGAACAATGGTAGGATGATGCTCAGGGTGTTATGCCCAAGATTGTAAGGGCAACCTGTTTATCCTGAGAGCGTGTAATGAAAACCTCTCCCTCCATGGACCTATTCACAGCAAGGCTGAGAAAGACATTGAAACACCAAATTTGGTTTTAAACACCATGCATGTAACATTTATTGAATCACACAAGTAACACAAACATTGATTATCAAGAGCTCTTTCACTCACACATTCATACAATACTCACACACACTTTCCTTCCGCCGAACATTGATCAGTTGTTCTCAAAGGCTGGGGATGACATCGTTGCCGCGGATGGTGCTAACAAAATGGAGATGAAAGTCCAGGGTCTTTATACTTTTTCTTCTCTCTGGCTCTTGGCTGCTGAAGTCTTGCAATATTGCAGCCCATTACTCAGCTTCCTCTTTTGGGAGGACAGACAGGTTGTTCTGATCAGTCCGTGTTCAAAGCAACTCGTTCTGTTCAAAGTTCTCCATTGTCCTGTCAGTTCCTCATCATGGCGACTCAGGAGATAAGGTTCTTCCCGGTCATAGTTCGTTACACCTGGACGGCACCCCGCTTCAGCTTCCAAGTTTTCAGACTTTCCTAGCCTCGGTTGCCAAATATTTTCGTCACATCAATGCTCTGCGCGGAACCATCTTGTTTGATCCTTTAGCTATGTTTAAAGCACAATTCCTTGGCTCTTCGGTTCTTCAGCTCTGGGTTTAAGTCAGAACTCACTCATTCATCTTACAAGGGTACCATGGCTTCACCATTTGTCTTGAAAGTAAGCAGATTATGCCTCAGATCGTTGGATTACACTTTGATCAATGAACACGCTGGCATAATTGGAATAATTCTCACATGATTTGTTATTAGCTGCTGTCTTTGACTCATGGTGAAATATTTCCAAGATTCTCTGACCTCTACTGCTCTGCTCAGATCTGATAGGCTTAAGCCCATGGCCACCCTGATAGAATCTAGCCATCTAGCAAGTGGTCTTCCTCTCTTTCTCTTGTCCTCTGCTTTTTCCAGAATCATTGTCTTTTCTAGATTCATGCCTTCTCATGCTGTGGCCACAGTACAACAGTCTCAATTTACTTATCTTGGCTTCCAGGGAGAATTCCAGATTGATCTGTCCTAGCACCCATTTCTTTGTCTTCTTGGCTGTCCGTAGTATCCATGCACTTTTCTCCAGCACCATATCTCAGATGAGTTAATTTTCTTTCTTCACTGTCCAACTCTCACACCACACATTGGGATGAGGAATAGATTGGCTTGGACTATCCTTTACTTTAGTGTTGAAAGTGATATCTTTGTGCTTTAAGATTTTATACAGTTCTTTAATTCCTATTCCTAATCTTTTTCTGATTTCTTGATGGCAGCCTTTGTTCTGGTCTTATTCACACATACACTTGACCCATTAGTTACCAGAAACTCTTCAACATACATACATACATATATATATATATATATATATATATATATATGATATGCACACACATGCTACCAACCAGAAGCATAGAAAAATTCCATCCATCCATCCTTTTCTTTATATCCTGACTTTCTCCCTGCCTGAGATTCAAGGCAGCTTACAAAAGCCAGAGTACAATAGAACGTAAACTTACTCTAAATTAATGTTAGATCGAAAAATTTAGATCTTAAAATGTGTTTTGATCTGTGTCAGCAAACTGACATTAAAGCAGAGTTACTTTTCTAGGTTATATCAGGGAACTATGGTTTTAATAATTACAATTCTAAAGTCAATGGAAGGAGCAGAGGGGATGCATGGAAGCTCAATGTTTATTCCTGGTTTATTTAGCCATGTTTATCAAATGGGAATTATTGAACTCCAGAACTTTCCTAGTAACCCTTTTTGTGAATCCATTTCCCTGTGTAAGATTGGAATTCTATGCACACTTGCTTGGGAGTAAGTTCCACTAACTTAACTGATCTTTTTTTGTGAGCTGATAGACATGTAAAATCTTGCACTGTTAACTTCATCCAGAGAGCTGTTGGTCTGAAGTACATCCCAGAGAAAAAATGCCACAATTTATTATAACAAATCAGGGCTTCTCCCTGGCATTTCCTCTCTGTGTGACCTGTTTCATATTTGACAAACAGTTCTGAGCAGAAAATGAAGTGACAGAGCTGCTTGATGTATGCATGAAGGAATTAGTCCTAAGAGACACACTGTTTGCCTAGCAGGGCTTCATATTACCTTTAGACTGTGAACAAAGTGAAGTGAAGGCAGGAAAAGACAACTTAGGGAGGAAATATTTTGTTAAGATCAAAGACTTTGCCAACTCATCCAGCACTGGAAATAAATACATATTGTAGGGTTCATGCCCCACCATTTGTATGGTGTTGGGAAAGTTTTTAATACTGAAATGTGAATGAGTAAGGGGCTGTACAAACTGGCTTCAAAGGCCAGCATGGGGGCAGAGTGGGGATGCACACTCTGACTCTGCCCCCATGCTGGTGGGACACTGTGCACCCCACCACACAGCAGGTGGCATTGTGGTGCCCTTCTGCTGCTGCATCCAAAGGAGTGCCAAAAAGCCATGGCGCCAGTAACTTTTGCAACATTGAAAGGCCAGATCAGGGCCGTGGCATGCAGTTGCCACAGTGCCAATTTGGTGAAGAAAGAGGCAGCTGCATGTCACCCTTTATGAGCAGTCTGTTCAGCCCCTTAGCTTTTTCTAAGTTGGTGTCATCCAGATTTGTTAGGCTCCATGGGGTGGCCACTAGAGGTTATAATCAAACACATCGGGAGGGTTGTAGTTAGAGGAATACTACTCCATCTTCTGGTCCAATTAAAACAATTATTAGGAACTATTAGAATCATAGAATCATAGAATTGTAGAGTTGGAAGAGACCACTAGGGCCATCCAGTCCAACCCCCTGCCATGCAGGAAATCCAAATCAAAGCATCCCTGACAGATGGCCATCCAGCCTCTGCTTAAAGGCCTCCAAGGAAGGAGACTCTATCACTCTCCGAGGGAGTGCATTCCACTGTTGAACAGCCCTTACTGTCAGGAATTCCTCCTAATGTTCAGGTGGAATCTCTTTTCCTGCAGCTTGCATCCATTAGAGTTAGTTCTTTAATAATATGCAATGTGACACTTAAAAACCAACAGATTAAGACTTGTAAGGCATTCTCTGAAGATGCCAGCCACAGATGCTGGCAAAAAGTCAGGAAGAAACTCTTCCAGAACATGGCCACATAGCCCGAAAAACCCACAAAAACTATAGCTTGTAAAACTCTCTTTATTTTTCCATCTTCTCTCTTTTGCATGCTGATTCCTGCTGTTGTTATTTCTTAAATAATTTATTTAACTCGTTGTTGTTGTTGTTGTTAGCTGCCCTTGAATCAACCCATGTCATGTTGCATTCAAGGTGTGTGTTTAGATCCTGTGACATGCATGCGTAATGCAAATCCACAGTCATGTTGTTTCATGGTGGTTGCACTATATTACTGTTATTGCTATTGTTATATTTCCCACTTTTCCTCCAAAATTGAGACTCTAAACAGCTTACAAATTAAAGGAATACAATTAAAAACATAGAAAAGTAAGCATTAAAATAGAATTGAACTATTACAGTATTAGAACACACCAGTCATTAAAAGAATAAAATGCAGTAAAAAAGATAAAAACAATTAAAAACAGTACAATACCACTTGTTTGCTGAAAAGTGACATTGTGCAACCAAATGTCTATCTGCTAGTATGTCTGCTTATTGTGTCATTCTGCAATGTGTAATACACAGTGGCTGTTCATGCATCACCTGCATCATCAATGGTGAGTAACATATTGCATCTAATTGATTTAGTGGCTCTATTGTAGCTGGAAATAAGACTTCCAAAAACAGATTTAAGGCCATGTGAAGCAGTTACACTTGTGTTACTCTGCTTACACAGCAATGACATAATTGTGGCCTTTTCACCTTAACCTAAAAAAAGTACAACCACAAGTACAATAACATCCAAAATCCACAAAACAACTATACCTTTACAAACCAACCAAAATGCACAATATACATATGCATTTTGAAGCCCCAAAGGCCTCTTCATCAGTAAAGGTAAAGGTAAAAGTTTTCCCTTTGACAAGATTGTCAAGTTGTGTCTGACTGTAGGAGACAGTGCTCATCTCCATTACTAAGCCAAAGGAGCCAGCATTGTCAAAAACAATTCTATGGTCATATGGCCAGCATGACTGAACAGAACGCTGTTACTTTCCCACTGAAATGTACATATTTATCTACTTGCACTTTTACAAGCTTTCAAACTGCTAGGTTGGCAGAAGCTGTGACTAGTGATGGGAGCTCACCCCATCATACAGTGCTTGGGCCTCCAACAGCCAATCTTGAAGTCATCAAAGTCAGTGTCTTAACCACTGAGCTACCACATCCCTTCATCAGGTAAAGTTGATAAAAATCAGAAGAAAGAAAGACAAACTGATGATATTGGAGCCATAGGTCTACATTTTGTTAGTACATTGTTATATTTTCTCTCAGTTAAGATGACACAGAAGGATATCTATGTAGGTAGCAGCCACTCATCTTCCTTGAGACAAAGGGTTGCATACTCCAGGAAATATAATTTAAAATCCATTAGCAACAGCAAAATAAACCTCAACTGAGATTCATTTGTCTCTGTCCGGTGCCAAGGCTATCCACCCCCTTATGAGACAGATAATAATGTCAGGGAGGGTTTTTTTAATGCTTTAAGTTCAGGTTTACCTCCATCCATCCAGAATCTTTAAGGATATGTCATTCTCCTTTAAAACCTATACCTCAATAGTCAATGAGCATTTCATGCTCATTGGTCTTACTCATCAGCCATTGGAATTTGGGGATCTGACCCCACCTCTCCTTCTTTGGTGTTTTCCTCCCCTCCTTTTCACTCTGTATATATTTCTGTAAACTTTGGTGTCCTCCAAAACGTTGGGACTTTAGGTCCATCATCCATAGCCCCATTTTATTAAGAAGATGGACCACGAGTTTATTAAGAATATAGCTGAGTATCTACCATTCTGAACTGTCAACCAAAAATCCAGAATAATATCTAGGAGCATTGTGAGTAATTATCTTGGCAAATGGCTTACAGCTGTTCACAGCAAATGACATCATTTTTACTGCTTTCATGTGCCACTAATGGAAAGTCCAACATGATGTCAATGGGGTTCAAGGGGATGATTGATTTCAAAGGAAGTCCACTAGAAGCCACATCACCTGGAGCTATCATACCAGGAAGTTGGCCTGAAGCAGTGTGTTCTGCTTTGTACATTTCGGAGCTTATCACTTATCTTTTCAAACTGGCTCCAACCTCCCAGGCTGGAGCCGGGACATGGGATGGAGGTGGGGATTATCGCTCACTAAATCGCCACTGAATTGCCAGCCACCATCAGCCCAGGTCCAAGCCGGATGCCACCCACGCTCCACCAGCACTTTTTAGAAGTCGGAAGCTTTGGGAGGAGTTATATAGAGCTAGGTTCCTAGCTCCACTCCTAATGACTCACAGAGGCTCCACTCCTTCAGCAACAAACACACTTTCCCAAGGGTTTTTAAAAAATTATATACCTTTTCTCCAATCCAGACAATCTAGTTGGGATCTAAATTATACTAGGTAAAATGGGTATATACTGTGTTTGAACAATTCTTTATATGCACCAACTGGCTCAGAAAATTGCTTGATCCAGCTTTTAGCCCCCATATATGAACTGTCTGAACTCTAGAGGTGATAGGTGAGATGAAAGGTTTATTCATGATCATTAATTTGTGTAATAGCAGGTTCATATATTCCCATTATCTCTTGAAACCTTGTTCAGGCAATAATAAACACACATTAATGAACTGGGTCTGAGTTTGTGAGATTTCCATCTCCCACTCACAATTTCAAACTCACTTTTAAATGCCTGTAAGTCTAACCCACTTTTGATGCATATTACATAAACAAAACAAAACAACAATGTGTATTTGCATTCATTGTGATGGGAAATGTTGCCCTAGGCAGTCAGAAAACATTCATCCCAACTCCAGTACACACTAATGATGCCTTAGGCTGTGCCCTCATACTGTCTAAAAAACACATATTTACAGTGCTTTATAAATAATTTCCTGGACTTTAGCATAGGAGTGCAGGGCCACATGAAAAAAAATCTGGTATTTTCTAACTATTGGAATACTCATTGAGAATCTGAAATTAATATTATCCCAGAAGCCAAATGAATAGTAAGAAAACATAACCTGGCCAGTTACTATTTTGGCAACTGGTGAGTTACTGTTTTTAATTGGATTGAGGTTTTTCCTCAAATAATAAGAAGCTCTTCCTGGATACAATTCAGCACAGAATTGGGTATTCCTAAGCCTATTGAACTCATTGTGCTTAAAATGCAACTAACTCTGTGTTGGATTGTGGCCTTGGGAATAAAATGGCACAGCAATTTAGACATTCATTCTAAGATCTAAAAACAGCATTGATTCTTCTCTTTCTGTTTGCACTAGTAAAAGGGAAACCTTATTGTTTAAAAAGGCTGAATAGAATTCCACATCTTTCTTTTTTACTGATCAGATTCAAGTTGGCATTGGCTGTGGAGCCTGAAAAGCCTAAGACAAAGCAGAGATGGGGAGAGCAAAGAGGAAAGCAAGCAAGCACAACATATTTTCTCAGTTCTGCTTCCCAGAGCTTTGGCATCTGCAAAAACAAGAAGCCAATGCTGTTTTCATAGCCAATACTTTGCTGTCAGTGCTCACCATTGGAGCTGGAAAGAATAGGATCCTTTGGGACAATGAAGGAGTATTGGCTGGTAACATTACTCACTGAAAAAGAGGGGAGAGAGGGAAAAGCCAGATAAGCTCTCTATTAAGACCAATGCTGTTATGAAAACACATAATTACTTTTTTGGCACTTAGGCAAATCCTGTCTAAAATCATTTCCCGCAGGAATAGATTGGTAAGAATTTTTGTTTCATTTAGTATGACATTATCAATATTTGTGAGGGGGGGGGGTTCATACCTGACATGGAAAACTAATGGGGGGGAAAGCAAGAGATAGATAGATAGATAGGATAGATAGATAGATAGATAGATAGATAGATAGATAGATAGTGGTTTGTACATTGGACTATGACTCTGGAGATCAGAGTTCAATTCCCTGCTTGGCCATGGAAACCCACTGGGTGACCTTGGATGAATCACATAGGCGGGTTACAGACCGCCCATTTGGGGCGGGCTGTACCCGCCTCTTTCCCCGGTGTATTGGGGCCTCAGCAGCCAGAACGGCAGCCGCTGAGGCCCCAATCTGCCGCTTTTCAGGCTGCAGGGAAGCGGCAAAAGGCCGCATCCCCGCAGCCTGAAAAGGGGTGTCCCTGGGGCTTCAAGCCCTAAGGACACCCCATGGTGGCGGGGAGGAGGAGAAAGGGGCTGCTTGGCCCCTTTCTCCTTTGGTCCGTTGGGCGCAGCCGTGTGAAGGCTGTGCCCAGCGGACCAAACCAGGAAGGAGCTCCAAAACGGAGCTCCTTCTTGCTCCGCGCTAAGGGCACACTAAGCGCCCTGGCGCGGAGCGAGGACATCACGTCCGCGCCGCCCTGTATAGAGGCGGTGCAGTCATGACGTCCTCATGGTGGAACGGCCACCGCCATTTTGTGTGTGCGGAGCATGCACTAGGGTTAGGGGTGCGGAAGCACTGCCCCTTTCTAACCCTAGTGCGCGCTCCGCATGCACAAAACGGCCCGTTTGTAACGGGCCATAGTCCCAGAATAGATTCTCTTTCCAGTCATCATAAACTGGAATAACCTGAAGGTTCACAACAACAGAGGAATGCATAGCTAGATAGCTAGATTTAGCTATCTAACCCCAGAGCATTGGATACTTAACATGTAAAAATTTACCCCTAAATCTCTATGTATTGACATATATTATTGCTGAATAAGAATTGCCATCTTTTCTTTCTAAGGGTGAAAATTGTAAGCCGCTGTGATAGCCTTGGCTAAAGAGCAGGGTATAAATAAATAAGTATTATTATTATCATAAACTGGTTGTTCATTTTGTGCAATCAATATGTTTTCCCCAGTCACTGGAATCCCCAAGCAAACTGACTTGTAATTTAATTCTATGCTTACCATCGAAGGACCAATCATAAAACAAAACATGTTAAACTCACGAAACAGGTAAAAGAATGCATGTGTTATGAGAGACATCTTTCCTCCTCAAAATAGCACCTCTTACATCATCTGGCTTAACCTAAGAGAGCCATCATCCAGTAGAGTCTTAAGAAGGAAAGGGGCATCTTATACACCAAGATGTTCCTCTTTTAGCTGGAAATCCTGTGCTTAACTGGATTTGGCTGAGACAATGGTTTGGCAATTTCATTTTAGTTAAATTATGCAAATAATTTATCAAACTTCTTCATATCTGAGTTGGAAAGAATTTAAGATAAGCGATGAAAGAACATACAATGTAGAAGAAAGCAAAACTGACAACCTTGCCCATCTTTCCTTTACATGAACTGTAAATTGATATACATAGGCAACATGTTCCATGCCTCTGAATTAAGAACACTCTGTCATTTTATGAGGCCATCATATTTTGTAGAAATTGTGGATTTGGTAGCGACATGCAAGATCAGCAACTGTGTCAGCCAAAATGATCACCATTAAACAGTAAAGTCACTGACACTTGAACAATAAAAAATGATACAACTTAACATGACGCTTGCTGGCTCATTCCAAAAGTCCCAATTATCAAATAGATGCCAAAAGAAAGTCCACATGGAGGACACAAGTGCAACAAATCAGAAAGCATACATCATCTGGTACTGAATACAATACACAGCTGTATGATGAGCATAGATTCAATCAAGGAAGCCACAGATCTGAATCTGCAAGGCCGGAGCAGGATTGTTGATAACTGGATGATCCAGAGGTCTCTTATTCATAGAGTCACCATAAGCTGATATCAACTTGATGGTGTTTAACAGCAACAATACACTGAGCAGCCATCAATGGCTATCATTCATGAATTTGCCTAGTTTTCTCCCTTAAAATTGTCCGAATTTGACAGTCTTCACTAATCTAATAATAGCAAACTCCATACAATAGTAGCAAATTCCATACAATTCCAAACAATATAATGTGTAAAGAAATATTTGTTTTTAATCTGTCCTGAAACTGCTGCCATTCAGTTCATTGAAGGACCCCGAGTTCTACTGTTGTGAGAATGAGGGAAAAACTTCTTTCTGTTTCTCCCCCGTATTCACATTTTCCCTAAGATAACAATCTCCAAACAGCATTACCAAAAGGAATTTCTAGGAGGGAAGGGGGGATCAAGCATATATTCTTTGGCTAGACAACATTTTCTGGCATGGTATACTTAAGAGGCATGGGAATGTTTGAGCTTCAAAGTGTATTCACCAAGTCACCATGATTACATGTATACATGCATAATCTCATATCTAGGAAGAGAGAGGTGATGAAGTAGTGATACACAATAAGTCTGTTGACTTGGAGAGTATATAGAATGATAGTGAAAGAAAGACAAAGTGTGGAATATTATAGGAGGGTTGCACACTAAATTGTGAATGATACTGTAATTTTAAAAATTGAAGGTAGTGGCTTGGCATGAATATCAACACTTCAGTAGTATTTATGCATGCATTTTAATATATATGCCATAAAAATTACAACTGACTTAATAATAAGTGTTAATAATCAAGTAAAATAAGAATCAGTGATTGGTGTAATATACTTATTTCCCCAACATCTGGTGGGGAATGATGTCAAAAATGAATGTGGATTTTCAATTTAGCAAGTATCCACAGTCCTGGCACGTTCTTGATGCAGTCATCCTAACCAATACTGATAGCATCACAGCAAGCCCAAAGATTTCTGTGGTCTGGGGCACATGAATATATCATCATACCCATATTGGCCTAATGACTATTCAGACTATTTGAGCTGCATGTGGGATTCTGCTGTTTTCAATAGGAAATTTAGAGTCCCATTGAAAGCTGCAGAATCCCAGCTGGAATCATCTGAATAATCATTAGGCCAATATAGACATGATGCTGTACCCTGATGTATCCTGAGACACAGAAATCTTGGGGCTTGCGTGATGCTTCCTTCTGTTTACTGCAATGACATCACACCAGACCACAGAACCTCAGGATTACACCAGAGTTTGGTTATCTCATAAAATTGTCCCCACATTTCAAATGAAACAATTATACCCCATATATATATATATATATTGATTAGTATACATATAGTATAAGTTGATATGAACTTGAACATAAAGGCTGTCTTCATTGTTCTTATTTGTCATCAAGACAGCTTTGGCTTATGATAGAGTGACAGAGTTCTGAGACTCACAGTCATCAACAGCCTCAGTTAGGTCTTTTAAACTCAGCGATGTGTCCTCTCCTTATTGAATCAGTCCATCATTGTGGATCTTATGTTATGATGATTTATATAATAAGAATCACCTTAAAACCTTTCTCCAAAACCTCATAAGTCTTTCCCTATATGGACTAAGTCCTATTGGCTGAATAATGAGTATACTACTGCTATTTTAATATTTCCTGTATTTTAATTTGCTTATTATCTCCATACATTTTTCCCATTGTATATCTTATGGAGAATTATTGGGGCTATAATCCTCTGCACACCTAGCTGTTGAACAATGAATCAGGAAAACAGTAGAACCAACAGTAAATATCTTATTTAAGTGAGATTATAGAAAATGCTAGGTACATTCAGCCTTCTCTGTAATCAGGCCTATGGAATTCTGCCAAAACATTAGCTAACACCTTCTGGCTTCAGCATAAATACTTTTGTAGTATTGGCACATTCAGCCTCGGGTGTTTATAAAACTGTTCATTTTATTTTGGAAATTGCAGTATTGCAATATGCCAGGCTGGGTTAATTTTAGTTCTGGTTTCAATTAATTTGCACTCAAGCAAACAGAAGTGGTTTAAATGGTGTTTCAATAAACTATATCCCTTTCTGAAGAATTTAAGGAAGATTTTGCAAAAACATATTAACTTTTTGTAACAAAGTTGGTTCCCATCAATGGGGCTTCCTATTAATTTGTTCAATGAGATTATTTTTAAATTGTATAAGTCTTGTAAGATACTATAAGTATTTTTTTAAAAAATGAACACAGACATCTTACTTACCTATTCTTTTAGATTTCTGGTAGAATCATAGAATCATAAAATCATAGAGTTGGAATGGACCAAAAGAACCATCCAGTCCAATTGCTGACATGCAGGAACTCAAAATCAAAGCATCCCTGACAGATGGCCATCAAGCCTTTGTTTAGAGACCTCCAAGGAAGGAGACTCCACCATTCTCTGAGGGAGTGTGTTCCACTATCAAACAGCTTTTTCTGCCAGGAAGTTCCTCCTAATGATGAGGTGGAATCTCTTTTCTTGTAGCTTGCATCTATTGTTCCAGGTCCTATTCTCTTGTGCAACAGAAAACAGGCTTACTTCATCCTCAATATGACATCCTTTCAAACATTTAAATACGGCTATCTTATCTTAACCTTCTCTATGCTAAACATACTCAGCTCCCTAAGTCTCTCCTCATAAAGCATGGTTTCCAGATCTTTCACCATTTTAGTCGCCCTCCTATGGTCACACTCCTTTTTTAATTGTGATGCTGAAAACTGGACACAGTAGTCCAGGTGAGGCCTGACCAAAGCAGAATAGAGTGGCACTATTACTTCCCTTGATCTTCATACCTAGAATCACATTGTCCTTGTTAGCTGCTGCAACATACTGTTGATTCATGTTCAGCTTATGGCCTACTAGGACTCCTAGATCCCTTTCATATCTAGTCTCCTTAAGTCAGGTGTCCTTCAGCCTATATTTATGCATTTCATTCCATTTTTTAAATTTATTTATTTATTTATTTATTTATTTATTGCCCCTAACCGCAGTGTCTTACATTTCTCTATGTTGAAATTCATTTTGGTAGCTTTGCCCAGCTTTCTAATCTATTAAGATCATGTTGAATTTTGATCCTCTCCTCTGGGGTGTTAGCTATTCCTCCTAATTTGGTGTAATCTGCAAATTTGATAAGCATGCCCCCTATTCTTTGATCCAAGTTGTTGATAAAGACATTGGATAGCACTGGGCCCAGGACAGAGCCCTGTGGTCACATCTCTCCAAGATGAAGAGGAGCCATTGCTGAGCACCCTTTGGGTTTGGCCGGTCATTGAACAGTTGCATTGTCTAACCCACATTTTACTAGCTTGTTTGAAAGAATGTCATTACTGAAATCAAGATATCCAATAGTCACAGTGTTCCTTTAATCTATTAAACCAGTAATTTTACCAAGAAAAAACAGATCAGATTAGTCTGGCATGACTTGTTTCTCTGAAACCCCTGGTGATTTTTGTGATTGTGGTGTTGCCTTCTAAATGTTCACAGACTCTCTCTTTAATTATTTGCTCTAGAATCTTTCCGGTCAGACTAACTGGATGATAATTGTTGAGATCCTCTTTTTTTTTACCTTTTTGAAGATAGGGACAATGTTTGTCCTCCTTTGGTCTACTGGGACTTCTCCCATTCTCCAGGAGTTATCAAAAATTATTGCCAATAGCTCTGAGGTTATATTTACCAGTTCTTTTAATACTCTTGGATGTAGTTCATCTGGTCCCAGAGACATAAATTTATTTAGATCAACCTGTATTTCTGTAGTACCTTTCTACTTATTCTGTGCTGTTGCCCCTAGTTTGTCCTCTGTTCCATTTTCTTCAGTTTGAGCAACTTTTTTCTTTTGTGAGAAGACTGTGGCAAAGAAGGTGTTGAGCAGTTCTACCTTTTCTCTGTCTCCTGTTAGCATTTCACCAGCCCCCACTTGCAGTCCCATGACAGGGAATGGAGTTGAGGGATAACAGTTGCCATCTTCTCAATGGACATGGACCTATTGCCTGGCTTTCCCTTGTCACTGTAGGAGGAGTTGGAGTGGCTAGTCTGGGGAGGGCTTGCAGGTGAATCCTCACTTTCTGACATTCCAACATCTTCCTCATGCAGGTGGGCTAGGAAGGGGAGGTTTCATCCCTCAACCTGGGAAGCACAGTTGCCAGAAACTGTCCCTTATGCTCTACCAATGCCTCGATAGCAGATACAAATAAACGCTATGGTCATATTTTATTCCAATAAATCTATAGGTTATTGGTGTGTTAAGTCTGCCTCTTGTGCCACTAGGATCCCCCCCAGCTTGCATAGAATGCAATACAAATCCAGAAACGTATAAATTTCCACCCCCAAACTGCATCCTTTTCTATGTTTAATATGGAGGTGCAGAATCAGGGAAATCCAGTGAAATCCAGTGAAAAAGCAAAACCATTTACAAATATATTTCTATGCATCTCTCCTCTTTGCCAACTGAATATTTTCCATACATTTTTTCAGCCACATAGCAAATTAGTTCACAATAAAGAATTACGGCATAGCAACCACCATATGGGTAAATGTAAAATCTATCTATCCTCTATCTATCTCTATCTCTCTATATAATTTATATTCACATCTAGAAAATTCTGACAGCCTAAAAGTATATGATTTCATAATTCAGAATAATTTAATTTTGTTCCCTTTTCATATTTATCATACATTAGGATTCATTATTATACTTAGCACTTCAATATGGCTAAATTAACTGTCTGCAACTGGAACAAAGGTAGCATTCATAGAAAATATTAAGCTGAAAAGCTACCTTCTGTTCAGCTTTGGTGACAGATGTGCTTAGAAGCATTCTTCCAAGGCAACTTGGAAGTGTATCTGGCTATCTATTTTCAGTGTAGGTAAGTTGCTAATGTAATGTGGCTCTGTGAAAGAAACATTAAATACCTTATTCTTCATTCCTGTCTACTAAATAAGATCATAAAAGTTCTGACAAGAGGTAGAAACAGGTATTAAATTATTTATACTAGTTATTAGCTGTTCTTTAGAAGGAATTTCTTATACTGAGTCATATCATTGGTTCTTCTAGTCCACAGCTCACTTGATTGGTATTGGTTGTTCTAAATGTTGAACAGAGATATTTTCCAGACCAATGACTGGAGGTTTTTTTATTCTGTAATTGTTTTTATTGAATTAATCAGCAGAATGAAAAAGTAAACTGAAAACATAAGCAAAAAACGAACAGAGTTCAAATCCAAGGGATACTTTGGAGGAGGGAGAATATAATTTGGCCAGAAAGAATTGAAGTTAACATTTAGACTGGAATCAAAAGATACAAGCCATTGAGATGTATTTATTAAAAACTGTATTTCAAAAATATTTTTGTATTAAATTGTAAATAGCAGAGAAATTACACAATAAAACCACAGTTGATATTTTTTTAAAAAAAACTTTAAATGTTTGTTTCATTGTGCTTACTAGAATTAGCTATGCATTTTAATTAATGATTTAATGATTTCATATTTTTATTGATTTATTTTCATAAATTGTTCTATATATATTGCAATATTGCCACTGTGAGGAAATACTATATCAAAATTCTCCATTCTTCTTATGGGCAGAAGAATTGGAGCTTGCAGACAATTTCACCAAATTTCTTCAGGGGGGAGGAAAATTCTCCACTAGTTTTCTGGGGCTGAGATTCATTATCATTAGTAGCAGCAGCAGTAATTCTTTCTTTTTTCCAACTTTTTTCTTCTTCTTTATTCTTTTCTGGCTGTGAGTTATACCTGCAGCAAAAGTGTGGCCAGCCTGGCAGCTATTGTCTCCCACCATACCTTTGACCAAATCTTGCTCTGAGGTGTTAATATTCTGACCATTGCTCAGTCGCATCCTTATACCTGGTATAACCCATTATTGGGTCCTGCTGGGGGCAGTGGTAGCCAAAAGGGCATGCTCAAGCTGCTGTTGTGAATCTGTGATAGGCACACTTGGACCTCTCTTTGCTACCATGGTGTAGCCAGGAAGAGTTTGTTTTAGCCTCTTCTTTGCTATGGCAGCAGAGGAATACTTCTGAGAAGGCTGCTGTCACCATGTTTTTTAAAAATTTATTTCTATATCGCTGTTCCAAAGATGTTGAAACCAGGAGAGGCATATTCTTTACCCCACAGTGGAAGGAAGGCTCAACCAGGTGCCACCCTTCTTCTGGGATGTTGCCCAGTGCAGAGCACACCCTCAACACCTCCATAATGACACCACTGTCATTGGTTGTTTTAATTTTCTGGTCAGGAGTGCAGACTTGATGTTGGCAGTTGTTACACCTGTATACTGTAGATGTCATCTTGGACCTGTCCTTTCAAATAACAGGTTAGTTCACAGGATATTCAAGTGCTGTTTTGTTGAATATTGGAAGTCCTGCCAGTCATAGTGCTCTTAAAAATGTTTGTCTCCCATAGGTGGGAGTGCAGTGCTTGGATTTACAAATAATTTGAAGACAGCTCCAAGTAGCAGCTTTCATAAATTCATATACTTTCTGACCTTGGGTTCTCAAACTCTGTTCTTGACTGGTTTAGATCTTATTTGTCAGGCAGATCGTTTGCAGTGGTCACAGGTGGTCAGACTTCGTCCTCTGTTCCCTTATCTGTTGGAGTGCCTCAGGGCTGTCTTCTGGGTCCTCTTCTGTTTTCTCTCTACACACAGTCCTTAAGAAAACTCATTAGCTCTTTTGGTTTTTCCTACCATCTGTATGCCGATGACACCCAGTTGTATCTTTCCGCCCCTGAACTTTCTCCAAGGCTAGAACAACAAGTTTCGTCTTGCCTCACAGCTGTCTCGCAGTGGATGCGCCATCGGCGTTTGAAGCTCAACTTGTCCAAGACGGAGCTTCTTGTCTTTCCTCCTAAGCCCACCCTTCAACACCCCTTTCCTGTCTCTGTGGACAACATTTCTATTCAGCCAGTCCAGCAAGCCAGTAGTCTTGGTTTTATCTTTGATTCTTCTGTTGTGTATCCCTCAGATCCAGACCACAGCCATAGCTTGTAGATTCTTTTTATACAATATTGCCAAAATCCGACCATATCTCTCCACCTCTACTGCCAAGATTCTGGTCCATGCCCTAGTGGTATCACAACCTGATTACTGTAACATCCTCCTGGCTGGGCTTCCTCTTTCTCACTTCCGTCCTTTAATTTCTGTCCAGCAATCAGCTGCACGCATTATCACATCCGCCCACTGCTCTGACCACATCTCTCCTTTGTTGGCATACCTTCACTGGCTCCCCCTCCCTTTCCATATTCAGTACAAGCTCCTTCTGTAGATGTTTAAAGCCCTCCATGGGCTGGCCCCTCCTTATTTATCAGACCTTCTTTCTCCTCACTTTCCTGCTCGGCCCTTTGCTCTGGTAGTCAAGGTCGGCTGTCCCAGCCCAGGATTTTCTCTGCCCCATCTCTATATTCTAACAGCAGTCTTATACTGTATTTTCACTGAGCAACAGCCCATCAGTTCTGTACAAGTCTCTTCAACTAGGATGAGTGTTTTAAAAGTATTGTTGCAGTATTCAAACACTGTTTCATGATGCTTTTTGCCTAGTCTACTCCCTTCCTGGGACTATTGTTCCAGCACTCCACTTTCCAGTAAGGGAGGGATGTACTTATTGAGAAAGAGATAAGTTATATCTAAGACAGAGAAATCTCTAATAACATAGATTTTAAGGAATTTTATAGCACATTTGAGAGAAATAATTTTGTAGCATAACCTTTCATAGATTGATGATCAGATTGGATGAAGTAGACTAAGGGGCTGTACGGACGGGCAACATGCAGCCTCCCCTTTACTGGCCAGATTGGGGCCACGGCAACCTCATGCCACGGCCCTGATCTGGCGTCTGGTCCTTTTTGCACCCTCCAAGGGGCGCCATAGTCATGGCAGTGTGGCTTTATGATGCCCCTTTGGAGCTGCATCATATGGATGCAGCACCAGAGGAGTGTCATTATGGTGCGTGCCATGTAGACCAGCATGTGGATGCTGCACCCTAATTCTGCCCACAGGCTGGCACAAGTGCTGGTCTGTATAGGGCCTAAGTCTTTGAAAGCTTATCTTATGCTACAAGCTTCCTTCTCTCAGTTAAAGGTGCTCCAAGATCCCTTTGAATACTGATACAAACTAGTATGGCTGTATCCTTGAATACTATTAGCTTTGCTATCAGATTTGCCTAACACAGTGCCTAACACTATAGAAGCTATCAGGTTTGACAAAGCATAGCGAATAAGCCAATTTCTGATTACAGAAATTTATTATGCATGAGTCAACCAGGCTCTTGCAGACATGACAAAAAGCATAGCATCCATTTACATTAAAAAACAAACAAACAAAAAAGAAAACAAATAGCATGATTATTAATAAAAATAAAAGCCAACAAATAATAATATTATAAAACCTCCATCAATTATACTAGAGGATACAATTGAAATGTAACTCCTCAGTTAGACTAAGAACAGTAAACAAGTACTACACAATGCAAATTGCAAATCTAGAACCAGACAATATTTTGCAAATTTTCATTAAAATCAGCAATTTGTCAAGGTCTCCTGCTTCACTTTTCTAGATGACTGAATAAATATTGCTGTACTAAAAACAACATAATAATCTGAGCCATTTAATAATGTAATCACTTTTGCTCTTAACGTTTTAAATTTTTTCTTCTTCTTCAGAAGTGGATAAATGTATTTAGAGCATAATATGGTGCATTTTACACACTCTAACAAAAAATAAATTTGGGTTTCTCCTGCTCTACAGCCAAATGGGCATAGTCATCATTCCCTATAAACATTATGAAATCTTCTCTCTATTTCCTTCAATAGGATATTATTTAAGCATCATTTAGACAAGTAAAACTGGAACTGGTAAGGGGGGAGATTACTGTGCTCCCTGATTAGGAATGGCTGACAGCTCAGTATATAGATTATTTGATGCACAGTTTGCTGCCTTGGCAGTATCTATTTGCCAGGCTATATTTGCAATCATCTGCTTTAAAAGGAAATGGGCTCATCATAATGCTTTGATATGATTGCAAAGGTTGATTCTGTTATTGTACCGATCCTGTTACTGATAGAGATCAGGTCCAGAATATCTTTTAACTGGAGATTCAAATGATTAAATCTAGGACCCTCTTCATGCGAAGTGCATGTGATCTATCACTGGGTTTTAGTCAATTGTATACTTTTATTTTTTACTTTTTACACAGTAGAGACCATTCACTTCTTTTTTTAAAGCTAAGCTTTTTGAAATGTTTTTTGTCATTTTTAGGGCCAGTGGTACACCTTCTTGATGTCTCTCTCTGCCCTGTATGCTACAGATTCCTGAGAACATCAGCATTCAAAATGTACAGCTGTATACTTAGCTCTAATTATATACCTTAAAATTTATATGTGACAATCTTGAATTTAATCATATAAGGAGAATCATAGAATAATAGAGTTGGAACAGACCGTAAAGGCCATGCAGTCCATCCCCCTGCCATGCAGGAAATCTCAATCAAAGCATCCCTGACAGATGGCCATCCAGCAGTGGCCCTACCATTTCCCCTTTCTTCCTTTTGCTGTGGACATATCCAAAAAAGCCCTTTTTATTGTTCTTAACCTCTCTAGCAAGCCTGAGTTCATTCTGTGCTTTAGCTTTTCTGACTTTACCCCTACACATGCTCACTATTTGATTATTATTATTATTATTATTATTATTATTATTATTATTATTATTAACCTTTATTTATAAAGCGCTGTAAATTTATACAGCGCTGTACATACAATCTTTATAATTAGACAGTTCCCTGCCCTCAGGCTTACAATCTAAAAAGACATGATACAAAAGGAGAAGGGAGTGGTGGCGGGAAAGGGGATGAGGGCCAGCAGTTCCTCTTTGGTGATTTCCCCATTTTTCCATTTCTTATACATGTTCTGCTTAAAAGTTAGCTCAGTTGAAAGTTCCTTAGTCATCCATCCTGGTTCCTGAGACATCTTCCATTTTTTCTTCCTCATTGGAACTGATTGAAATTGTGCCTTCAGTATCTCCCTTTTGAGAAACTCCCATCCGTCCTGAACTCCCTTCTCTTTTAGTATTTCTGACCATGCAATCACTCCCAGTATTTCTCTAAGTTTACTGAAATCCGCTCTCCTAAAATTGAGAATGTGTGTCTGACTATGCTTGGCTTCTTCTTTCCACTGTATAACAAACTCCAGGACAACATGATCACTTCCACCCAATGATCCCACCATTTGCAATCCATTAACTAGGACTAGGTCATCCCTGTTGGTTAGGATCAGATCCAAAATAGCTGATCCCCTTGTTGCCTCTTCCACCTTTTGGACAGTAAAATTGACTCCAAGGCAAGTGAGGAATTTGCTAGACCTTGAGAATTTGGCTGAGTTTGACTTCCAGCAAATATCAGGATAGTTGAAGTCACCCATCACTACTACATCTTTCCTTCCTCAGTGCATGGTCATCTGTTCTAGAAAGGCATCATCCAATTCCTCCATCTGACTCGGGAGTCAGTAGTAGACTCCCACAATAATATCCCTGTTGTTTCCCACCCCTTTAATTTTTATCCAGATGCTCTCCACCTGGCTTCTAGGATCGATGTCCTGGATCTCTTCACTGGTGTAAATGTCCCTGACATATAGTGCTATTCCTTCTCTTTTCCTGTTTTGCCTATTTCTCTTGAAAAAGTTATGGCCCTCTATTCCTACATTCCAATCATGAGACTCATCCCACCAGGTTTCAGTGATGCCTATTATATCACATTGGCTTTTTTGTACTAGGAGTTCAAGTTCAGCTTGCTTATGTCCCATACTCTATGCATTAGTGTCGAGACATTTAAGACCATAGAATCATAGAATCATAGAGTTAGAAGAGACCGCAAGGGCCATCCAGTCCAACCCCATGCCATGCAGGAAATCCAAATCAAAGCATCCCCGACAGGTGGCCATCCAGCCTCTGCTTATAGACCTCCAAGGAGGGAGATTCCACTACACTCTGAGGGAGTATGTTCCACTGTCGGACAGCCCTTACTGTCATGAAGTTCTTCCTAATGTTGAGGTGGAATCTCTTTTCCTGTAGCTTGCATCCATTGTTCCGGGTCCTGTTCTCTGGAGCAGCAGAAAACAAGCTTGCTCACTCCTCAATATGACATCCTTTCACATATTTAAACAGGACTATCATGTCACCTCTTAATCTTCTTTTCTCTAGGCTAAACATCCCCAGCTCCCTAAGTCGTTCCTCATAGGACATGGTTTCCAGACCCTTCAACATTTTAGTCGCCCTCCTTTGGACACGCTCCAGTTTTTCAACATCCTTTTTAAATTGTGGTGCCCAGAACTGGACACAATATTACACAGTGAGGCCTGACCAAAGCAGAATACAGTGGCATTATTACTTTTCTTGATCAAGACACTATACTTTTATTGATGCAGCCTAAAATTGCATTGGCCTATTAGCTGGTGCATCACACTGTTGACTCATGTTCAATTTGTGTTCTACTTGAACTCCAAGATCCCTTTCACATGTAGTCTCATTCAGCCAGGTGTCCCCCATCCTATATCTGTGCATTTTATTTTTCTGCCCTAAGTACAGTACCTTACATTTCTCCATGTTGAATTTCATTTTGTTAGCTTTGGCCCAGCTTTCAAGTCTATTCAGGTAATTTTGAATTTTGATCTTGTCCTCTGAAGTATTATCTATTCCTCCTAATTTGGTGTCATCTGCAAATTTGATAA
>NC_056525.1:227914032-227976000 GCF_019175285.1 Sceloporus undulatus
GTATGCTCCCAATTCTGTCATCCAAGTCACTGATAAAGATGTTGAATAACACTGGCCCCAGGACAGAGCCCTGTGGGACCCCACTGGTCACCTCTCTCCAGGATGAAAAGGTGCCTGGATAGACACGTTTCCATGTGTTCTCTTTACCTGCTGCGGGTGCAAACATTTTTCCCTCCCACTGTTGGGTCCTTGCACTTTTTGTCTTGTTCCCTCTATGACAGTTTGACTATTTTCTCCAGCCCTTTTGCCTTCCAGAATACTGTCTCCCTCCCCCACATAACTCAGCTCCTGGTCAAATTTTTCAGACTGTTAGGACAAATGCTTTTACCAACTGGTGTGAGATGCAACCCATCCCTTGCCAGAAGTCCTTCTTCATGGAACCTCAGTCCATGATCCAAGAATTCAAACCGTTCTTTTCAGCACCATCTACGGAGCCAGTTGTTAACATCCGCTATTTTCTTCTCCTTTCCTGGACCATGCCCTTCAACTGGGAGAAGAGATGAGGGCATGGTCTGGAATCAGTATGTTACTGCAGGACAGATGTTGTAGATAGATATACTGTTTAAGGAGTGAAGAGTGGCCTGTCTCTTTTCCTCATGTCTCATGTGTTCCCTCTCTCCATTACAAAATTATCTTTCTTTGATACAAAAAAAGAGGGGGGAAAAGCCACTTTCAGTCTACTAGATTCTGCACCAGGCATCATTCAGATGTATTACTGCAATACATCATCAACTTACTGTTGGACTCATAATATATTAGTGCAATGCATCATCCCAATACCATCATTCTTTTGATACCAGTACTTCAATGAATCATCACAGCAATGCAAGTGAGGTCCACATGAATGACAGACAGAATGTGTAAGCATATTTTAAATAAAAAGAATGGGTATTTTTTGAACAAAAACCAGTGCAACTATATTTGCCAGATGTATTTTTATAACTCTTTTTAAACTCAGGGAACTAGTACAATGTTAAAGCTGGCTGCCCCACAAAATACATCTATTAGTTTTGTGTAAATACCTTTTGCTAATGCATGTCTCTCTCTCTGGCTTTTCTTAGTGAATGAAGATTCAGCAAGGACTCATCCCGCGCTTTCTACAAGCGCATTCATGACTAAAAAGGCCAATCCAAGATAAACAAGTCCGGTTGCAGAAAGCACAGCGGAAAGTCTCCTTGGATGATGTTTCCAGGTTGTGGTTCTTTCTGTGTTGTCGTTTCTCTTCCAGACTTGTTCGGCGTGAGCTTTCAAAAAAGGCTGCAGCATCATGGATAGTGCGTCTCCATGCCTCCTGATGCGAGGCCAGGGCGGACCATTGTTGGTGATCAATTTGGCCGAGCCTGAGATGTTGTTTCTGGGAGTCCTTGTATCTCTTCTTTGGAGTGCCCCTCTTACGCTGACCCACAGCGAGTTCACCATAGAATACTATTTTTGGGAGGTGATGGTCTTTCATCCTAGAAATGTGTCTTGCCCAGCGCAGCTGCGTCCTCAGTAACATGGCCTCAATGCTAGTGATCCCTGCTTGCTCAAGGACAGCAACATTTGTCACATAGTCAGTCCAGTGTATATTTAGAATTGTGTGTAAACAGAGCTGATGAAAGCGTTTGAGGAGTCGTAGGTGTTGGCAATAGGTGACCCATGTTTCAGACCCATAAAGGAGAATAGACAGTATACTGGCTCTATACACACTGATTTTTGTGCTTCACCTCAAGTGTTTGTTACTCCAAACTCTTTGTAAAGTCTTCCGAATGCACTATATGCCTTTGCTAATCTGTGATCAATCTCTTTATCAATCTTGGTGCCTGAGGAGATGATGCTTCCCAGGTAGGTGAAATGCTGGATGGACTTAAACATAGATTTGCCTACAGTGACATGAGGATGGTAGTGTTCTTCTGTGGTGCAGGCTGGTAGAGAACTTCCATTTTCTTCAGACTGATTTCCAGCCCAAAGAGCTCTGCAGCTGTAGCAAAACAAGATGTTAGGCACTGCAGAGCTGCTTCCATATGGGCAAGCCAATGCATGTATAGAATGAATATATCCACTACAAATTTAAAGGCAGTCCAACCATCTTTATAAGCTTCTTTATGTATTTGTTTAATTTAAATTCTGTCTTCTGTTTTGTGGGAATACAAGAGCAGGTACTTTTTGGTCATGCCTCCAAGGTTCTGGAACAAATTTCAGCTTTCTAAGGAGCTGGCCATTAACTGTTATCATCATATCACTGTTTAGTTATTATTTAGCTTATTATATTAATTCTTTGTTGTAGTCTCCTGTTACAACTTTCTAAATCTCTAACTTGTATGTGCTTCAACTGTAATAGAAAAGAACTACCTTCCCAATTGCAAAACATTCCAACTAATTTTTTAGAATGAAATAAGCAGAAATATTAACTGTAAGAAGCTGTTGGGGGCAATTGGCTTACAAATTGTTCATGGCTTAGGGAATGCTAGTTCACTGATAAGTAGTATAGAAATGTTCTTGCTACATCCTTGCTATTCTCATGCCTTCCAGATATGTTAGACTACAATTTCCATTACCCAAATTGACACAGACATTGACCATGCTTTGAATGATGGGAGTTTTAGTCCTGGAAGTCACTTATTAGGGAATAGTTTGCTGAGAGGTTGGACTACCTTAACATACATCCTTGAAGCCTCATATTTTGTCAGATTTCTCACAGTTTATTTGGCTAAAAGGAAATAAACTATCAGGCCTAGACAACACACTACAGAGAATGATCATAGTACATACGTTGTCTCAAATTATGGTAGAGGTACCTTCTTTTTCATACAGAGATTGGATGGCCATCTGTCAGGGGTGTTTTGACTGGTGCAGCCCTGTTTGGACGCTGTGCTGCTGGCACGTCATCACTGCGTGCACCATCTGGATGGTGCCACGCAGCTGCGGCGTGGCCATGAAATGCTAGAGTTGTGGGGTGTATGCACGTCCTGCCCCGAGCAACCCTAGCACATCATAGGTGTGCCACAAAGGGCCCATCTGTACTGGGCCTATAATACAGAACTGTCTGTCTCAACCTTTGTGAGTTGAGAGAATAGCAGTTATTTGTATTCGCTTCAACAGGAACCAGAGCCATGTTTGAGTCTATTTGTCATAATTGTGCCTGGCAGGGACTGACAACCAATGGATCAGGAAACTGCACTGGTCTGTGGACCACCATTTTGGATAGCACTGTTTCAGAAATATAGCACCATAAATGCAGCACTATAGAAAACATTGTTCTTCTTCAGTTTAGTATAATATTGGAATATGACAACAAGAAAATAGAGATGCTTCCTTTTAAAAAAAAATACAGCATTGAAGAACAATGAATATCAGCATGTCTTTTCTTTATTTGCATATACCTAGAAAATAAGATGGATTCAGGTAATTACTTCAGTGTGTGTTGTTTAAAGAGAAGGGCATGCACAAGTTTCCTACAGTTGTATTTATACTTTTGTCAGTCACCCAAGCTGTATATTCCAAAGAAAGAAATTCTTACTTGTCAGGTAATCTTTCCTTTGGAACAAAGCAATATCATATAATAACTTTAGCTCTGTTGTTTACAAATTATTTATTCATACATGATGCAAAATGATTTTTTTTTTTTGCTTTGACTTTGTTGTACAACTATGAAAAGTCAGAAAAACATATCCTTCCCCCTCAGAATAATTTATTTGCAATTTATTGGGGGGGGGGGGTCTTGGAATTTGTTTGTTCAAGCCAAAAGCACTACTCTTCACAACAATAAAATTTTAAAAGTTCTTTAAATGCTTTAAAGAACTGGTTAAACTAAATAATTTTTGATCCTTTCCACCTCTGTGATTTTCTATAGACCAGATAATTTTGAATCTGAAGAAATGATCACCACATAAGTTTGACAACTTTTAACCTCATTATGACAGTAATACAGCCATTACAAAAATGTGCAGTAGCTGTTTGATTAGCATTCAGCATTGGGGGGGGGACTTGTTATGATTTTCAGACCTATTTATGAAGTTTGCCTCAGAGAAACCTTATGTTTGGTGCGAGATTAACAAATTGTTCTGCCATTGAAGGTATTCAATAAAATAAAATAAAATAAAAATTCAGAGTACTGGCCAACCAGTTATTTACTCAAGCTAAATTTATTTGGCAAATATAGTGCCTCTGTATGTAAAGAACAAACTTGTATTTACTTTTAAAATGCCAAGTGTTTAATTGTGAAGCCATCTGCTAGGTCCATTTGCCACTAATTACTTCAGCTCACTTAATGACAAACCTTCCAAAGTAGCCATAGAACTGTGGGCATGTGAGAGCTTTTTAAAAAATGGAGGAAAAATACTGTCTCCCCCCCCCCCCCCCCTTTAATGTTGACTCAGCTCTCTGATAAGGCCTCCAATCGCTAATGACCTTACTCCTGGGCTTCATATCACACATGCAATAATAAAATAACATAGGCAGCACATATACTAAAATTGGAACGATACAGAGAAGATTAGCATGGCCCCCAAAATTTTCCATGTCTCGGACTGCCTCAGTGACCAAGGAAGGCATCTCCCCTCCGAATGACTGCTTGAAATCAGTAATGGATTGGATAAGGGAAAATAGACTTAAATTGAATCCAAATAAAATGGAAGTACTCGCTATAGACAATCCCAATCCAGGTATGGTGATAAGCTCTCCAGTTCTGGATGGGATCACACTTCCCCTAAAGGACTGTGTCTGTAGCTTGGGGGTGTTCCTGGGCTCGTCGCTTCAGCTGTCATCCCAGGTGGATGCGACAGCCAGGAGCACCCATTATCAGCTTCTGCTGATTTGCCACCTACAACTCTTCCTGGAACGGGAAAACCTAGAAACAGTTGTACATTCACTGGTAACCTCTCATCTCGATTTCTGCAATGTGCTCTACATGGGGCAATCCTCATGCCATGTTCGGAAGCTGCAATTGGTCCAAAATATGGCAGCCAGATTGGTGATAGGGAGTTCCAAATTTGATTCTATTACACTTACCTTAAAATCCCTACACTGTCTGTCCATTAGCTTTCGGGCACAGTATAAGGTGTTGATCATCACTTATAAGGCTCTATATGGCTTGGACCCAGCTTACCTGAGGGAACGCCTCCTCCCAATCAATCCTTCCCACACTCTCAGGTCCTCTGGGAAGAACCTACTGCAGTTAGAGAGAACTAGACTGAAGACGACTTCCCAGAGGACATTCTCTGTTGCCGCTCCAAAAATCTGGTATGATCTGCCGGATGAGATCCACCATATAACATCTTTGGAGGCCTTTAAGAAGGCAATAAAAATGGATCTGTTTTTGTCTGTTGTTACCCACCTCGATCCAATACAGGGAGAGGAAGGATACAAATAAATATTATTATTATTATTATTATTATTATTATTATTATTATTATTATATGTGGAAACTTGCAAAAATGTTTGAAAAGCTCGCCTAACACTACCTTCTGACTCCCAGCTCCCAAATGAAAGATGCAGCATTGGTAGATGCAACACTACCAATGACTCCCAGCTCCCAAATGAAAGATGCAGCATTGTCAGATATGGCACATGAATGACTTTTAATAAATAAATAGCAGGCACCATACTGATACTAATTGTCAGGATCTTATCATAGGGCCCAAACAGACAGGCCAAAATAAAGCTGCTTCGGGTCACTTTGAAGGTATGCTGTTTAAATTATGCATGTGTCCGAAGAGGCTGGAAGCTACGCCAAAGCCATGCTCCAGTCCTAAGGACTGGAGTGCAGTTTTGGCACAATTTCTGGCCTCTTAAGATGTTATTGTCATTTAAACAGCATACCTCCAAAGAGACCCAAAGCAGCTTTATTTGGCCTGTCTGTTAAGGCCCAAAGATTGGTGGGTTTTAATGCTCTGTCTTCCTCTAGACCATGAAAACAACCTGCAATGCCCCTCACTGCTGCTGGGTGCATTAGAAAAAAAGCTCTTATCAGTATAGAGCATCATCTCCACATATATCTGATATTGGTTAGAATCAGGAGTAGTATGTGCATCAAATAGCTATTTGAAATGCTCCAAAATGTCCACTAGGTGGCATGGGGTACTTTTCCACCACATCTTTTAAGCGTCCTCGACCATTTAGACACAGGGGATGTCTTTTATGAAACCCCCAAAATGGTGGAAATGCCCCCATATTCCTAGAGATTTTGGGGGCAAAAATGTTTTTGTGGAGGTGGGAGTACATATGGCCTTCCAAGGTCTCCTGATACACTTGTCTTGGTCTCCTAATACACCTGCCTAATACATCTTTAAAGTTCCTATGGATAATTTGGATAATTCTTTAAAGTTCCTCTGATTTTTAGAGTGGATTCATCAGCCTCCACAATCATAGTGACTATTGAAAGGGGGGAAATTACAATCATGTTAGGGTCCCCAAACAACTCAGCATTCCTATTTATGAGTGCAAAAAGCACAATCATTAATGAACTCTTATTATGTTCCCTCAGTGACCCTATTATAGGATTTTGTTGGCAAGAGTTATTAAAGGGAGGTTTGCCATTGCCTTCCTATGAAGCTGAGAAAGTGTGGCTTGTCTTCCATGGCTAAGTAGGGATTTGAACCCTTGTCTCATATCATCCTAGCAACCATGCAAACTGCTATACAACACTGGCTCTCCCATGTCTTTGTTGTTGTTGTGTGCTTTAAGTGGTTTCTCACTTATTGTGAGCCTCAACTGAATCTCTCACAGGGTTTTCGTGGCAAGATTTGTTTGAGGGGTGGTTGTCATTGCCTTCCTCTGAGACTGAGAGAGCGTCACTTGTCCAAGTTCACCTAGTGAGTTTCTACCATTGACCATAGATTTGAATCCTGGTCTCCAGAGTCCTAGGTCCAACACTAAAATCACTACACCACACTGGCTCTCTCTTTCCTTTTACTACATGACACAGATTTTAAGTAACAAGTAGTTAACCATTAGAAATCTCCCCCTTTTTTTCCTAATGAGCTATGAATTGTGACCTTTCTACTGTAAGCTTGGCATGGGAACAGGGTTAAAATGGTTCTAGCTGAAAGGTTCTGTGCACGTCTGTTATTAAGCTATGCAAAGAAGGCAGGTGTCTAACCCAAATAAACCTGGCACCCCAAGAAACATTCATTAGATAAAAGTACTTCTTCAAAAATTTTGCATTAGGGATAATCAAGAATGCATCAATAAAGTGACATAGCTGATTACTTGTGCATCTGTTTCCCTATTTTTTGTGTTCTTTGCCAGCAGCCATAGTCACAATTACAAACTGTCATTTCATCACACCATGAGGATGAAGGTTCTGCCTTTACAATGTGTTGCCTTTTTGGTGATTTAAACTGCAATATCTCCCACGTTTGCTTTATGCAGATGCCATTAAAGCTCGATTCACATTACACATGATTGCTACTGACACCAGACACCAGAATGTCTACAAAGGTCATTAATAGCATAATATAAAAATTATATTCAAGAAGGGTAATTTGCATGATGAATAGGAAAGGAGGGCTTTAGTGGAGTTGCTGTAAATGGAAGTTTCTAAAAACAGATCCTAATAACATGTTGCCTTTCAATATTCTTCTCTTGAGCTACAAATAAAATAGTCCAAGGAAGGAAAATGTGAATAGCATCAATACCCACATATTAAAACTCCCTACATATCACTTTAAATGTAGAGGGGGAACAGATATGTAGGTGTGTATGTGTGAGTGTGCCCAACATGTAGGTTCAGTGAGACCCAGATCCAGCAGAACTAATTTCTAATAATTTGCACATGGCCAAAAGAAAGGGAAATTTATACAAGCAATGAATCAGTTTCTCCCCAAAAAAGTTTGTTGGCAGCCTGAATTGCAGATATTACTATGATAAAAAGCCATTTTCAGTCTTTGTATACTAGACATATGAACTCAACATAGCTTAAACATATGGAGAAAACTGTACCTGCTGCAGTGTAACCAATATAATATATAATAATAATAATGTTTTATTTATATACCGCTATTCCAAAGATCATAGCAGTGAACAGCAAGTAAGCTAATTAGCAAGTAAGCTAATTTGCCCCCAACAGTCTGGGTACATAGAGCTGTGTGAAATTCTGTCCAAGAAAGCAGCCAAGAATGCTGATAGCGGCACTAAACAAAAGAAACTGCTCATGGAGGCTGGTGAAGTTTTAAGACAAAGCAAAGTCCATTGAAAACAAAATAGAATTAAAGGAAAGTTCCGTACTACAAACCAAAAGTCCAGCCAGAGAACAGTCAAACAGTCCGAGGTCTAGGGTTCTGACAAGGCAGATTAACAAGGCAGTCCAAAGGTCAAGGGTTCCAGATAGTCAAGATGAGGAAGCAGTCTGAGCGTCAAGGGTTCAGGTCAAGGAGAGAGTCAGAGACAAGCATGCTTTCACCAGCAAACTCAAGTAATCTCTGTACCAGTTTGCCTGAGTTCAGCTGTTGATGGCTTGGTATTTTTCATAAAGCCTTTTCGAACGCTGCAGACATGACCTTTCAGCTCTTTGCTGGTTGAAGGTAGATATGCTCTATTCATCTTCTTTCATGTCTGAAAGCTCTGCTGCCACTGACTCTGCTTGAGCTGGCAGGGCAGAGCTAGGGCCCGGCTCAGCTTCAGTCTCAGTCTCAAACTGAGACTCTAGCTCAGCCCCGTCATCCTCTGAGTCCTTAGTCACATTGGGCATGACAAATTCTCAAATTAATGCACTCTTAATTTTTTTTAAAGTGTTCGACTTTCTTACATTTTCCAAAAAGTGAAAATTTGGTTAAATTCTCTTTAAAAAAGAAACCAGTTTTTTACTCACATATGAATTGGCCGAATTCATTTGCCACAGTCAATATATTCAAAAGATGAATTCAATATATTGAATGGAACTTTTAGACTGAGGAACCTTCAAGAGAAAAGGTGGCGACACTAATCCAACACTGTATACATGGCTGAATATTCTGCAGTTCACAAGCAGGCTTTTAAGAGCTGGACACTTGAAGTCTTCTACCTGGAGAAGCAAATCTATCTGTTTCAATTCTCCTATATTTGGTTTCTTTTAATCTCAAGGTTTTTCCCATGGCATTTATAAAGAGATTTGTAATTTTTGAAACAAAATTTCCACACATTTCTCAACTTGCACTACTGGCCTGCCCTGAAAATAGGCAGCTAAGGAAACAATGCTGTTGCATAAGCATTCTACACAAACTGGAACCTTGATCATATGGTGTGCCTGTCCAGTCTCTTTAATACATTTTGATTGTAGAACAACAATGTGAATAAATGTAGGTACACAATAACAAATTATTTCGAGCTCACTTGAGGAAAAAGAGGATTCTGACAATTGAACCAGTATAACTCAAACATTAAAGATGGATGGCCATCAGTTCCCCATTTCCCCCCATTCCTCTATACTCTTAGAAAACTTCCAAAAAAGAGAAAAGAATTAAGGGGGAAAAGACAGACAGACAGAATTTCTTTTCCTGACATTGTCTTGGTTTTGTTTTAAGCTAATGATTTCAGGCAAATGAAGGGAGAGTTTGTTTCTACAATGCCAGAACTACTGATTAACAGTCTCTGAATCATTCATCATTTGAAACCAAGAACAAACTTGCCATTGCTGTATTACAACAGGATATGATTAAAGTGATCAGCTTTTTCTGGTAGATCTCTGATTGCTTTGCAGTACATAAATGTAGCATTGATAGTGCTTAGTTGTCTAACAATAGCACAAGAAGCATTACTACTACTTTTCTAAATAAGGCTGCTGAATAAGGCTTTTGTTGGAGTAGAATTGGAGCATAAGAGAAAAAAAGATATTATATATACATATACATATACATATACATATATTTAAAAAACAGTGGGCTGCAAACAGAGTCCTGGTTCTGAAAATATATTGTTGAGTGCTCAGAGTCACTTTTGTTCCTTAATTATACTTTTTCCCAAGCCAATTATACTTGTTTTCCAGCCAAGTTACCTTGAGTGCTGTAGAAGAAGAAAAGTGGAGAGTAAATTAATTAAATAAATTTGTGTTCTAGTAAAATGTAAAGTAGATTGGAAGCATGTAGTCTGCCCATTCCTGCTTTAAAACATCAGGATATTTGAAAGGAGACACAGTGAAATGGGAATTATGGCAGAAACATTTGGATCAGCAAATTTTGACTGGGCTGTACTAACTACCAGCAAATCTGATATGTGGTTAAGACTGATATTCTGCACAGCACAAAGCTCTTAATTTTCTATCTTTCAGCATATTCATTAATCACAAACTGTTTCTGAAAGAGACAGGAACACTATGGCCCTCTAGGTAGCTTTTTCTATGAGATTGTATCTGACTTCTGAAATAAGGTTAATTTGCTCATAACACCGTGCAGCCTGTTTGATTTATAGCATTAAAAGCTTTTTTGATTAATTTAATAAGCTCCACATTTTTCAGATAATCTGTGGGCTTCTCCACTATGTACAGGAATCCAAGGATTTAAACCTTTTAAAATGAAGTATCTTGTATCAAAAGAGTGAGAGTGTCTGCTGGCAATACAGGTCACATTTTCTGGGATTTTGCATTTGGTATTTTGGCCCAACATGATACCTAGTAGCAATCAAGTTCATCCAAAGATGAACTAACTCTCATAGATCAAATGCAGTTTAGTTTCCCTTTATAGGGAAAATGGAGATCTGAAATCATACCGCTACAGCAGTACTAAATGAAAAAAACAAAAACAAAAAAAACTCTCAGTAACATATTAAAGAAATAAAGACAAGCTACTGCTTTTGTTACTGAAACCCCTACAAAATAGTCCTACTTTCCTGTTCTTTAAAGTCACATGCTGTTCAACATTAGGCTTCTCAGAAATGATTGGTATTTGTTGGTCACAACTAGGGTTGCTAGTTCAAGATCATCCCAAATCCTGAGGTTTCGGGGTTACCTAGGGACAGCCATTGGTGAGGTAAATAAGAATTATGGATAAGTACAAACCACAGTCATCAGACCTCATCATTCAATACGCACAAATTGAGAAGAGGAGAGAGAGAGGAAGTATATTTTACTAACTGGAAATGGAGACAGAAATCTTAATTCAGTTCTCAGAGCTAGGTGAAATGAGGGAATTGTTCCTTTTCACTTACACAGGGAGAATGGATAAGTAACCTTTTTTCTACCTTCTTGCTTCTAGACAGAAGATGGACATAGAGCAGAATGGTGGATGAGCCCTGCTGCGACAAAGAACAGAAAGGAAGAGGAAGCTAACTATGGGGCCAAACAAATGGGCAAAATAAGCTGTTTTCAGGCTGGCTTGAAGGCTTGGCATTTAGATGATGCATGCTTTGAAACCAGCAGGAAAGCACCCTCTAGTAGTGGTTCAACAAACCAAGGTTTTTCTTCTCGTCCATTGAGAACTTGATAGAATTTTTTTAAAAAAATATTCATTTCAAAAATCTCACTTTTAAAAGGTTATTTTGTCTCTTCCTGTCAGCAGCTAGAGAAGTATTTTTCACAGATTTCCCAAATGACAGTAAAAGACAAGTCGAATATTTACGCTAATTACGTGTGTTGGTGCTAATTTAATTGCATTTCAAACTTAATTACCATGTCAATAGGAAGTTTGGCAGAGGTTGAAAGAACATTCCTCTGCTTGAAAAAACCTGAAGGCACACACACACACACACCAGTTTCAACAAATAAACTTTGATTGCAGCCCCAACAAGAAATAGTAGAGTTAGGGAGGGGGGCCTCAAGGACCATCCAGTCCAACCCCCTTCTGCTATGAAGGAACATATAGGAATACATAGGATCCTAGAGCACATGTAGTCTGACCTTCTGTTCAACATCACAATGGCACTGGAAGATATGACCAACCAAGGGTTTTCTTGGCATAAAGAGGTTGCCCCTGAAGCTGAGAGAGTGTGACCCTCACAGAAGAGAAGGGGGTGGGTGGGATGGCAAATAGCAATGCTTTTCTGCCAAGCAGGAATTCTTCAATGGAGAAATCTTAGCATTGGAAGGGATTCCCAAGGGGCATCTCATCCAACCCCCTTTTTGGATACATCACACTCTCTCATTCATGGGTATTCTGAACTCTCCTTGCCAAAAATAAAATAATAAAATGCATGATAGGTTTGTTTTAGCATCACTCATGGATATTCTGAACTCTTAGGTTTGCAGTAAGTCAGAAGCAACTTGAAGGCACACAACAACCACATTTCTTCCTCTGTTCTTTTCAATGGACATACTGAGCAGCTATTACAGAAGTGAGAAAGACAATGTAGAAAAGGCTATGTCTTGTGTGAAATACTCATTTTCTGTATTAGTTTCCATGGCCCAAAGAGTTTCCATTCCATCGCTTCCTACATTTTTTTTAAATAGTCTTTGCACATTTTATTGCAGTGAGATGTATAATGAAGAAGGCCTGATCTGTAGTTTCTCTAGGCTATGAGCTGCTCTGTTACCTCTTGTCACACTTCTGTGAATAAAAGAACCATGTGATCCTCTGTGACACAAGCTTCACATTTAATATATTTTTACTCTTCATTTTAATGCAATATTAATTAGCATAAATGCATCACTTATTGGAAAGAATACTCAGATCAGGACTGCTTATCTAATTTATTAATGAGTTTCCTTGGGGTTTGCATGTTCCAGCTTATAACCTGTCCAAATTCCACAGACATACATTCTTGCAAATGTGAATTTAGAATTACTTCATTGCACATGAGGATTTTTCCTTGTTTTACTGTACTTTCCTGGAGAGCATCTGGAACACAGTGAACAGTGCTCATGCAAGACCAAGAATTTAGCATAACTTTAAAAGGCCAGCTCTGTGTTTTGATGGATGAAAAACTACAACATATGATCTAACAGATGGTAACACATGTATTAAAATAGACATTTTCAAAATCAGTCCACCCTTCCAGTCAAGAATAAATCTTGCATTTTTTTCTGAATCAGATATTATTTATTTATTGCACATACAAGCAGACCTCCCCTGCTCAAGGTATGATAATTGTGTTCATCTTAATTTGAGCAAGGATGATTCCTTCCTTGAGCACCCTTTCTGTGTATTATTTATTCAAAGCATTTTAACTCTACTCTTGAGGCAAAAAAGGCTTACAGAGGAGATCAATAATAACAGCAAATGGCAATCCCTGCCTTCAGGTTTGCTGTCTAAGAAACCTACCACAACAAACAAGCAAGACGGATGAGGGGGAGGGAAGAACTCCCCTATTACAGTGCTTAAAACAATGAGATGGAATGGCAGCCATTCAGCTAATCTGATGAAGTGACTGCCATTGGGTGACAATTGAAGAAAAGCCAAAATCAGTTGGTCTTTCACCAGAGCTGCTGTAATAATCTTTTTGCTTTCCTGCAGTCAGAAGGAATGGTTCATAAAGGCACTCATTACACTTGATCACAGTTAAATGCCATTCCATCATGGAGTTTCTGGGCTTCTGATATCATTATTGGAATGAACACAAGTTGGTTTATTTTTAACTCAACTCACATATCCTGCTGCTCTTCCATAGAGTGCAAGAAACTTTCCCAGGAAGCCTTCACACACTGACTAGGTGAAGGTCTACTTACCTTCAGCAGTGCTGCTTCATGAGGTACCTTTAGGCCATACTCTGGGGCCTGTATTAATGTGTCTGCCATTGTTTAGCTCAAATCTTCTCTTACTAGAAATTGTCCAGTAAGAAGCCAAACAGTAGATGCAAAGACCTAACCAGAAGAGAGAGCATAGTAATGTAAGATAATGATTCTGCAGTGATTATACTTCAACTGAAAAGCTGTATTGTTGGTGTTTCTACTTATCCCTAACTAAAAGTTGGAGAACATGGGAGATTATGGGGCTTTCCAAACTGGCGCTTTGCACCAGCCTGGTTACGTGCTAGGGTTGCCTGAGGGCGGCACCACTACATACCCCACAACCCTAGCACATTGCGGCGACGTGATAATGGTGGTGCCCTGTATACAGGGCACCACCATTATGATGTCACAGCTGTGCCGCAGCCAAACAGCGCAGGCATGACATCCCCATGATGCTGCAGGGAAGGAGCTCCAAAATGGAGCTTCTTTTTTCCACATGCACCGCTGGCGCAGCCTTTACATGGCCATGCCAGCAATCCGGAAGAGAAAGGGACCAAGCGGTCCCTTTCTCCCCTTCCCTGCAGCTGTCAGGGTGTACTTGGGGCATGAAGCCTCAAGGACATCCCTTTCCAGGCATTTTGCTGCTTCCACAAGGCCTGGAGAAGTGGCAGATTGGGGCCTCTGGGGCTACTCCTGCAGATGCCCAGACCCCAATCCAGAGAGGAAAGGGGCGGATGCAGGCTGCCTCAAAGGGGTGATCTGTGTCCCGCCTATATTTTAACACCATTTGGAAGGCTACAGGTGGTGTCACTAGCGGGTGTGGTGTATGTGGCCCAGCCAGGTGATACCCTAAGGGGGGGGGGGTTACACCAACACTCCCCAAACACCTACCTTTTGGCAGAAGTGACCTGTGACATTCACCTGTGACACTGAAATGCTTTAGGAGATGGTGGGAGTGGGGTGAAGTTCAGTGAGAGGAGAAAGGAGAGGCCCAGAATTTTTTAAAATTAAAATTTAAAATTTTTGATTTTTTGAAAAAATTAAGAAATTGAAATTTTATATTTTGTAATCTTTTAAAATTTTATTTTAAAGCTTGACATTTTAACCAAATCCTCACTATGCATATCTAATTACATTTAGATTGTGCATATGATATTGTAATTTGAAGGTATAATTTTAATTTTGTGAGCTGTTTATGTCACAACTATTAGCATTACATTCAGTGGTATATGGGAATTACAACTGATGAGTATCATAGAATCATAGAGTTGGAAGAGACCACAAGGGCCATCCAGTCCAACCCCCTGCATTAATGCAAAAAAGTATTACTACGGATTCTGTATGGTGTGAAATGGGAGGAGGTCAATGTGGAGATGATCCCATGTGGGACCACACCAGGTGACACCAACCTTGGTGATGTCACTGCTACAGGATGCTCACCCCTGTCTTGCTGACATGTCAGGGTCTTGATCTGCAGCATGTGAGAACTCATGTTTCCTCATGCATAGGGATGAACAAAACTCAGTGTTAAGTCGCCAGGCTGCTAATAAAGTTTACAGGTCTGGTATAGTGATTCATTTAAATGTGTAATCCTACATAACAAGATATGGATGCAGAAGAATGGTCCAGTCATAGCAAGTAATAAATAAGCACTTTTTCTGTTTATAAAAGAGCACAGATTGTTCTGTCACTTCCAGATACCACAATTCAAATTAAAATAATTTTTAATTTAGATCAAGCAACTTTGGGATTCTCTAATCTGAATTTGTGATATGATATATTGACTGTGAATCTTGCATGTATATTTTGATAAAATATCAAAAGATTTTCCTCTGTTATGATTTGTCATAAAATTGCTCAAATGCTCCTTCACTTTTCTATCTCAGGTAGCCCAAATTACATTTAATACTAGCTAATGAGATTTTATTGACCTTTTTTTGTGTATTTTCATAAGTGGCTTTTGTACATATCCAGCAGTGTTAAAACTGCACATCCATGATATTGTCAGGACAGTACCACACCAAAACCTGAGATTGTGTTGTAGTTGTAAAATAATAAAAAAATAAAAGTTTTATTTTTATCCCACTTTTCTGTGATGAAACAATCAAAGCGGCTCATAACACATTAAAATATCCACATTCAACATTATGTCCCAAATCCCCACCCCTTAAAACAGGATTAAACATGATACAGCTATCAACTGAATAGCTGTACAGTTGGTGTTTCTACTTCATTCCTAACTAAAAGTTGGAGAACATGGGAGATTATATTTCAGCAACATTTGGAGGGCTACAGGTGGTCTCACTAATGGGTGTGGAGGCCGTTGTTGTTCTTCTCCTTCTTCCTGATAGGGTTGCCAAACTGAAAACTGACAATGGTTCCTGTACTTGTTATGATTGTGCAAAAGATGAAATTTCAGCAGGTCTTGCTTCTCACACAGTCGGGTAACAAACAGCACATGCTGAACTTCCTTCTTCTGTACAACCAGAGTTGTCTACAGTTTTCACTCTTGCAATCCTAGAGATAGTGTGTACATACTCTATGGAATTTTCCAACACAAAATATAGTGAGACCACCAACTGGAATAGTTTCAAAAAAGGGATTTGTCTTGGTGGTCAACCAACCTCTATTTGCAGTGGCAGTGTGGCCCTGTATATCCTTTGAGGGACAGTGCTCCTGTACCTTTAATGGCTACCAGACAAGCAACCCCTGCTGAAATTCCCTCTTGTACACAACTGCAAAAGTATACACCTGTCTTTTACTTCAGCTGGAAATCCTAAATATAAGTGGGAGACTTTAATTGCACTTATGTCCTGTATGCAGCTTTTCCATAGGCAGTTGGCTGGCAACTGTGCTAGCTTAGGGATTTTGAGAGCTGCAGTCCACAAAATTACCTTTTCCCAGTTGTTCTTTGGACAGATCCAACAGGACTCTTTTATATTCTTATGATCAGTTGTGTATTTGTAGATTAATTAGTCTGTTAAAAGGTCAGACTTTTTTTTTACTTATTAAGAAATGTATATGTGAGCTTGCTTCTCTATATAACTACAGGTTGATTCTCCCTTCTCCAAAGTTCTGAAATCTGAAATATTTCAAAATTCAAAATTGTCCACATTGGTGGCTGAGATACTGAGACTTTTGCTTCAATATACACAAACATTGTTACATTTACAAAATTATTTAAAATATTATGTATAAAATTAACTTCAGGCTGTGTTTATAAGGTATATGTGAAACATAAATCATAGACTTAGGCCCCATCTCCAAGATACCTCATCATATATATGCAAATATTTCAACATACAAAACACTTCTAGTCCCAAGCATTTCATATAAGGGACACAACACTTGTACTAACTCTCAGTTCTTCTAACATGATGGGGCAGAAAGGTAAAGGGTTTTTAGTATAGAGGATTTTTAGAAGTATGTTACTTGTACAGTCAAAAAAGCCAATAAACATAGAATCATAGAACTATAGAGTTGGAAGAGACCACTAGGGCCATCCAGTCCAACCCCCTGCCATGCAGGAAATCCAAATCAAAGCATCCCTGACAGATGGCCATCCAGCCTCTGTTTAAAGACCTCCAAGGAAGGAGACTCTATCACCTTCCGAGGAAGTGCATTCCACTGTCGAACAGCCCTTACTGTCAGGAAGTTCCTCCTAATGTTGAGGTGGAATCTCTTTTCCTGTAGCTTGCATCCATTGTTCCGGGTCCTGGCTTATCTCACTGGCTTATCTCACTGAGAATTCATCTCCAGAAATACTGGTGATAAACAAACATTTATTTATTTATTTATTTGTATGTATGTATGTATGTATGTATGTGATTAGCTGCTAGGATTACAAGAAAAACTACAGAGTTCTTTGAACAGATTATGAAAAAGGTGGTGGAAAATGAGCCCTGAAGGAAGATTAATTGAAAGAATTTTTTTCTCTTCCCATTCAGAGCACAGGCATATTATATACCAAGGCAGCATTTTCATCAGGGGGAATGATGTTTTATTTTATTCACTGCCAGAAAACCCATTGTTAGATTTAATTAGGTACTTTTTATTTTATTTTTACAAACATTTGTCTCTTTAGATATGAGATGGTAGATGAGTGTAGCCATCATAATGATGATGGGAAAATGAGAAAAAAATAATATAATCGTGTCTGACCTTCTAAGCAAGCTAGGAAAACCATATAAATCTAGAGTGTCTTACTGAGTATTGTTGTTTCAAGAGGGATGTTGCTCTATATAACTAATTATTCAGGGCTTATCCCTTGGGCTATTAGGTCAGGAGATTTCACCCAGATACCTAACCCAATGAAATACAGTTTTCCAATCAAAAGTAAAGTTTTCCAAAATACGGTTTTAATGGGTTGTAACCATTAACTAGTATCCCCATGGAGACAATAATCAGTACAATCATAATAATGCTATTAATGTTCATCAAATATTTTGATGAAGGAAAATGTGATACTTGCAAATAGCAGGGTAATCTTATCTATGTATGTCAATTTAAAAGCAAGACCTATTGAGTTTAATTGGGCTGAAAAGTTTAAAATGTTGGGAAATGGGGCCATCCTGATTCACTGGGCTGGCCCGCTTGCTGGGAAAGAGCTGTTGGGCTCACAAGCTCCCTGTCTCGCTGGGGTGGTGGTGGTTTGCTCGAAGAATGTATTGGGTGCAGCTTTTCAGGTCCCGGATTGGCTGTATGGGACATTGGGGGTGGGAATTCCAGTAGCCACTCAGGACTACAAGTCACAGAAGGCTTTGTGGCTGGAAGCCCCACTCCTCTGCCCCGGATGGCAGCCACCCTGATTAGTCAGGAGGCCAGGAAAGGGTGGGACTTCCAACCGCCCTCACTGGTGATTAGTTGATGGGCCTATTTAAGGTCACATTGCTGGGGTGATCATCACCATTCCAGCCTGGCTCTCTGCAGGGAAGGAGCTGACAAGTGGCTAAGGAAACAACACAGATCCCTGGAGCAGGGAGCGGGCCAGAAACTGGGTGGATTGGGCCAGTAATAAGCCCCTTCCCTAAGCTTCACCTGGCCTCAGCCTGTGTCATGGACTGCCCTGGCCCTGGGCCTGATTTAGAGGCACAGTCAGAGGATTCAGACTCTGAAGACATGGAGGAGGCTGAGACAGGGGCAGATCTGGGGCTTCCTAGATCAGCACTCTCAGAGGAGGCTCAGGACATTGCTGAGGGAGAAACAGATTCTGTGGACTCTAGGCTGAAGTTGCTAGGACCTGTGCAGAGAAGGCAGGTCACGGGGTCTTTGAGGAGGTCTTCCAGGCTAGAAAGCAAGAGGAGAGCTAATAGGTTTCAGCTGAGAGAAATACAGGCCCTGTAAAAAACCTCCAGCTGCAAAGGTTTTTTGCAGTCAACAACCAGTCTTGCAGCCTTGTTGTTCCTGTATTCCTTGCTTTTGGATTCAAGTTATCTAACCTCTGGACTTGCCTTGTGGCTATGCGCTTGCCTCTGCCCTTTGCTGTGACTGACTGGTATTGTGTGACCCTTGGACTGGACTCTGGACTACTCCTTGGCATATTTCCCTGCTGTGCTGTCCTCAGTGGAAGTGAGCAGGACATCCTGAGCATGCTGGTGACTAGCCCCACAAAGGGGGGGGGGGGTCTCACAGGCCTTGGGCCTGTGCTGATAGCCAGACAGGCCCTCCACTGGTAAAGAGTGTATTGGGGCAGCACCACCACCCCCAGCCCACCCCAAAGGTCAGCCAGGCCTTGGGTACCACCTGCCTGACTTTGGGCAGCCAGGCCTTGGTTAGCAGTTTGTGCATGCCAGTCAAAGGGACAAAGAGGTCAAGTGTACTCCTAGGAGTACAGATGTGCCTGCTCGGCCTATCACCAGGGGCAGGCCAGGCAGCTGAAGAAATCTTGGACTACCCTGGCCCCCACCAGTAGCTGATCCCTCCTCACCTCCAGTCATGAATGAGGAGTTGCTGGAGGGCTAGTTAAGTGGTTCTCTTAGTGTGGGTATTGTGATGAAGGCATCTTCGTGGTTTTTTCTTTCTATGTTATGCTCCTACCCTGCTTATGAATGACTCTGTCTCTATTCAACTGTTAAACCAGGGTAACATAACTGATTAAAACAGTGTTCCATCTGTACATTTGAACTGGTGGCATCTCTTTTATGTTAGTGCATTTAAGCTACTGCTGACATAACAAGACTTTTGCCAAATTCATAACCTCCTCAGTCAGCAGATTTCCAATAAATAAACAACACCCTACAAGAGATGGAGGGGGAAAAGATTTGAAAACACATCTCTCATTGTAAACCCTTTATAGGCTTTCAGCCTTAGTTGTGCCAACCAACACCTGTTTGTCCATGTTTAAATGTGGGGACAGGATATGCCTTTGTTTTCCAGGAACAGCAATCAATGAGTCTATAAGTAAAATGTTCAATTCAGTTCATAAGCTAGTTGGAGAAGTAGCATCTGAACCAGGCAACATCTTGCTGAAAATTTAAACAAGGTTAACATTTTTCCTAGATTTCTGAGATGAGACATCATAGATAATTCTCCACACTAAAAATGGCAGCAATTCAAAAACATATCCATCTGAATCTGACATTCAATAAAATATTATTTGGAAACATTCATGATGGCAATATCCTTCAGGTTGGAAGTATTGCTATAATGTCCAAGTACAGTGTTACTACCATGAGTGCCATTTTTACATAAAGAGAGTCAGTGGTTCAGCCTTTTAAGTCAACAAATTTATCTCTTTAATTTGTGTATATTTTCTGTTTAATAATAGTAGATTTTCTCTTTCATCTCATTATCAGCCTTTCAGGGATCGTTTCCTAGGCCTTCAGCAGAAAAATGCTGTCCCTTGACTTTCAACTTCTGTCCTCTCGTTATCACCCTTCATTATGAAATAATTTCTCTGGAGTATAAAAATGTGCCTAGCTACAGAGAAGTCTGTTACAATGAGAACAGAGTTTGCATCACAGAATGGTTCATCTGACACATTTAGAAGAGAGATGAAGAGGAAGGAAAAGGGGGGAAATAGTGAGAGGTCTACATTTTCCACTTATATGGTATTATATTTCAATCTTAATTACTTCAGGCCCTGAATCATAAAACACTATATTAATAGGAAAGAAAAAAGGGGGAATGGGAAGAAGCCATAAAGTGGTATTGTACGTGTGTGGGATAGTACTCTGATAGAGACTATGCAAGTTTAATTCTAATTTTTGAAACTAGAGTTTAGTTTTGAAGCTAAAGTATGTCAGAAATGGGCCCTCAACTGGTCCTAGTTACCAAGATTTACTAATCTGTACTTGTTCTGTATTCACAATTGCTACTTAGTCACAATTGTGACCCTGTTGCCACAATTGTAACTGCCACCCCAACCTACTTTACTGGGCATCAGCTGCATGGAGGAAAGGAAGCCCATTCTGATGGTAACCAAAGCATGGATGAATGATGTTTCCATAAGGTTAGGAGGGATTAGGCAAGGAGAAGTTACTTTACATATACTTGATGAAATGTACTCGGTTATACTTAGCTGAGTAGTTGACATAGAATACTGGCGATTATTTTTCTCCACAGAATAATTACTGCACCACACTTTGGGATATTAAATACCAAGAGGAAATTGCGCAAAATTACTGCTCATCTGTGCTTTCTGATTGGAGGTCCCTAACTGCTAGGAAACGTGTTTCTCAGTATAGAAATAGATAAGTGCTTTAGATGCTGAGACCTGCGGCACTAGCCTTTCACATGTTTCTCAAGACATAACTAGGGAGCCCTCGTGGTGTAGCAGTTAAATTCTGGCACTGCAGCCACAAAATTGTGAGTTTGATCCTACAAAATTGTGAGTTTGATCCTAGGAGCTTCAAGGTTGACTCATCATTCTATCCTTTCTTAGGTTAGTAAAATGAGTACCCAGCTTGTTGGGAACAATTGGCTTACAGATTGTAAATCTCTTAGAGTGCTGATTTCATGGATAAATGGTACAGAAATGTACATATTATTGCTAACTCTGATGTTTATCACACTATACTCTTAAAGTGCAACTATTCCACTTTGACTGCTCTAGCTGCCTCCTGTTGCATTCTGGGATTTGCAGTTTTAAGGAGGGGTATTTAGAATCCTCAGGCAGAGAACTTCTCTGCCTGAGAATTCTAAATACCCCTCCTTAAAACTGCAAATCCCAGAATGCAACAGGCGGCAGCTAGAGCAGTCATAGTGGAATAGTAGCACTTTAAGAGTATAGTGTGATAAACATCTCTAACTCTTATCAAAAATACGTTGTTGTTTTTGTTGTTGTTGTTGTGTTTACCATTCCTAAGGACAAGGTTTTTTAAAAAATAAGTTCTAGGAATTATGGCTCAAGGTGTTTTGTTTGTTTGTTTGTCTGTTTTTCCTGGAGTAATAAAAAAAGAGAGAAACCCATTTAGATAACCATGCAAGTCTTGGAAGTTTTTTTCATTTATCTGTCTCTGTAAACACTCTCCTTAATGACTGTCCATTTTCCTTTGCCCTCTTAGGTTCACCCAGATTTGTACCTGGGTGTTCACCATGTAAGCATGACTGCTTAAATTTAAGCATGTGTTTAGAAAGAATTTCAGGTTGCTTTGTACCACCATATGGTCTATCCAAGTGAGTATGGTCTATGCTTAGTGGCAGCAGTTCCATAAAATCCCAGCCTTAATTCGAGAAGCCAGTGATCAAAGCTGGATACTTCTGCAATGTACTTAAAGAAAAGTGTGTAACTATTTTTTTTACTATATTTCAAATAATTCTAAAATGATTTTAACTTTCTAGGGATATTCAGAAGCAGTGTGGTGTTGTGGCTTAAATGCTGGACTATTATTCAGGAGCTCAGGCTTCAAAATTCCGCTTGGCCATGGAAACCACTGGATGACCTGGGCAAGTTACATTTTCTCAGCCTCAGAGAAGGGTAAAGGCAAAAAACCCATCTGAAGAAATCTTGCCTAGAAAATCCAGTGATAAGTTCACTTTAGGGTAACCATAAGTCAGACACAACATGAAGGCATACAACACCAACAAGGCAGAGTTAACTTCCCAGAAGTGTAGTTATTGTCTTTTTATTACAGTTCATTGTATTGTTTTTTGGGGAAATCCAAGATGTCATAAAGAGCTTGGAAATCCCATTTCAGCAGTATGTACAGATCTTTCTAGCACTGAGAAATGTTAATTGGAGTTTGGTGGCCAAGGACAAGAACACCATACTAAGTGATGAAGTCTCACTATGTTTTCCACAGTTTAAAAAAGCATTTTCTCTGCTTGTTTTCTGATACACTTGACTTACCTTTCTCCTTCCATTCATTCATATCACTAAACTTGAAAGGCACCTTTTGTGAGGAAGAAATGGAAGAGATAGATGATTGTCTGAGTTCACTTACTTTAGCCTAGTGAAAATAGAAGGTAACAGTCATAGGGATGAGGACTACACTTGTTGCCTAGGGAACGAAGTCATGTAGGACTAGCAAGCCTTGTTCAAGAAGCTAGGCATACTGACACCTGCAAAGGAAAATCAATTTGTATTGAGATTTGAAATTCCCACAACCAAAAATACTTCAGAGGTATCACTGTATTTTGAAGCCAACCCAATGAACTTGAAAAAAGGACCCATGTAGTGTCTGTTCAATTTTCAATGACTTCTTCATACGCATCTAATATTACCTTGGATGAAATTGGACACTCATATAAAATACATGAAAGGTTCTTGTGTGGTTCAACTATGCTGTATTTTTAGGACATCTGTTCTGACCTTTTCACTTTCTTCAATATATCTTTTGCTCATGGGGGGAAAAGAAGTAGGCATCCCTCCCCCCTGTATACCCCATAGAACAGTCTTCAGGGATATATTTGCTACTTTTGTAACTGTGGGAAACTTGTTGAGTAAAGCAGAATAAGAAACACTGCAGACATTTAGAATTTAAGGGAATATATATATATATTAAGAGATTATTCATGGTAGTGACTTAAAGAACTAATTTTGAACCCACATCATCATCATCGTTATTAAAAAAAACTGTTTTAGACAATAACTCTCTGTATATGAAGATGTAAACAAATAGACAACACATTGTGCAAAAAAAGGACACACACACATATGAGTTGGTAGTCTAAAAAGGTGCTTCTTAAGCTATCTGATGTGAGGGGACTGGCATATTTTTCTCCCAGTTTGCCAGGGACAAGTACCATATTTGTGTGCATTGACTATAGTTGTTTCTTTCATTGGAAGTGTCTCTGCATAGTCAGCCTGGCATTTGCAAAACAGCACTGGAAACACAAATGATCTGTTTTGAGAAGCACTATTTTAGAGGTGAATATAAATCCCTGATCCAGGCATGGGTAGACTTCTGCCATGTGGAATCCTTAGTTGATGTTTTGCTACAACCAACTATAGTTTGGGAGGAAACACATATGTTTATAATTGAAGGAATTGATATGAGAATTTCAGTACTAGAACTGAATGGCATTCACAGCCCTGCCACATAAAAAACAATCAAACAAAAAACTATACTTCTAGTTAAAATAAACCCTAGATCAAGGAAGAATGTAGCTTGAGCAACTTTGATTGTTGCTGTTCACAACTGGAAGATGGATAGCTTAAATGATCCCCTTCAGTTCAACCAGAAATCTAGCAGAAGATCATGGTCTCCTTTCTTCCTATAGCATAGAGCCCTGGGCCATGTGCAGACTGCATCCATTCTGGAGTGTTGTCCTGCTAAATCTAGCAGATCCTTACCTGCTGACCAACTGAATTAGAGATTTTTTAATGGTGTTTCCTGGCTTCTGCTACCAGTATTTTTGTTGTGTTTGTATGATATTAGCCCTGGCTTTCCCTTACACTTCCTAAGAGTTCCTAGATCTCAATAAACACAGAGAGGATGCTGAAACATCTGTTTATTTGCACTGTGAAATATTCATATGTGCGTATGCACAAGTGCAGGACATAAACACACCATCCACCCTTGATAGGGAGATTGTCATCCCTCCACTACAAGAGGAGAAATGCACATATCCGTGCTTAGATTTTGTCTGTTTAGGTGCCTTCAAGTCACCTGTCAACTTAGCACAACTTCATGAATTTCATAGGATTTTCCTAGGTTAGGAATGCTCAGATGTGGTTTTGCCAGTTTGTTCCTCTGAAATATAGCATAGCAATAGCAAGTACATTTCTGTACCACTTACTGATGTACCAACCATTTTACAAAGTGTAAGCTAATTGCCCCCAACAAGCTGGGTATTCATTTTAGCCACCTATGGAAGGATGCCAGGCTGAGTCGACCAGGAGCCCCTTGCTGGTATTGAACTCACAACCTTTTAGTTTGTGAGTGAATGGCTGCAGTACAGGCATTTAACCACTGTGCCACCTGGGCTTGCTAGACTTGGTATTCTTTGACATTCTCTACAAGCTTCTAATACCCAAAAAGATAGCCTAAGGGCCAAAACAGATGGCCACAGAAGTCCAGATCTATGCTGATTTGGTGGTATGTTATTTAGATGTGCCACACTCCCAAGCCAGATGTCCCCAAGTGCTGACAATTACACATCAGCTGGCTTCTATCCAGCTTGGGGGCATAACATTTAGATGCCACTCATCCTGGAGCTGGTGAAAAGTCAGATCCAGCAGCAAAAGGACAGCTTTTTTCCTCACCAAATAGGAATGGATTTTTTTCGCTTCTATTTTGGGCAGAAAATGGCCAGATTGGGGCTACAGTGTGCAGTTGCCATGGCCCCACCCGGCTTTCTCAGTGATGATCTGCTTTGCCCCTTAATGAACAAAGGACATACACCCACAATATCCTTGGTCAGCTTTCTGGCATCAAGAACCCCAGTGAGGTACATTCTTGGTAACTGTTCTACTCCATCTTAAAACAAATACAGTATTCTCGCCTGGTTAGGTGAGCAGTCCAAGGGAACATCATTGTATTTGCTAGTATAATTTTCCTCAAAGCACCAAAATAGCAATACTTTATGAGCCTATGAGAAATTAAAATGGCAATTAAATTTAGCTGCCAGGAACTGATAAGAGTATTGATACTGCTATAGCTGGAAAACAGTGTCCATCAGTACTACCAGGTAAGCCTATCAGGGCCCACACATGAATAACAGGATCTGCCAAAAGTTACTTTGACCTGCATCACTCAAGACTGGAGCTTACTGTAGGCAGGCACATGATATCGTCTGTAATTAGAATCTCATCTTAGATGAGGCACCCCATGTACATGTCCAGCATATATATGCATTGTAGGACAAATTTTGAGCATAGACATTCAGTTTAAGAAGAAGAGGAAAAAATGAATGCCCATGATTTGTGGGGGCTGCTAGCTTCTGTCACCTCCAATTGTGCCGCAACACGACTTTCACATAAAGTAAGCATTCTTTGAAAACATAATAACCCACTGAAACAATTTCTTTTTTCTTTTCCCCCTTTTTTCTTTTCTTTCTTTCTTTTGCATTTCTACTCCATTATGGCAACAGAGTACCTTAGCTTGAGGAATAATGTTTAAACAACAAAAATGAAGTAGCTGCCAACATTATGGTAAGGATTACATTCCCAGGCCTAAGTTTCTCTTTCTTCTTTATCCCTGGTGCCTATATTCCACTTTTTAAGACTTGAAATCATAATCTAGTGATACTCAAAATAATGAAATAAAATATTATGCATCCAATCTATCCTCAAAATCTATGGCCTGGTACAGACAAGCAGGAAGGGACAGAGAGACGCCACCCCTTTCTGCCCTGGATTGTTGATGTGGCAACCACCTGGATGCGGCAACAAACTGCCCCAAAAAGGAGCAGCTTTTTTTTGTGCCACTGCCAAGGTATCATTAGCATCCTGGAGCAGCATAGTGATGTCTCTTGTGTGCCACCTCGTTTAGACATGGCACACAAGGCATGTCATTGGCATGCACAGCATGTGGACATGCTCACATCCAAGATGGCACTGGGAGAGTGAGGAGTGTGCAGGCACTACATGCTCCCCAGTCCTAATTTTGGCCCCAGGCTGCCACAAAGTGGTGGTCTGTACTGGGCCTATATGTAGTAGAATTCATAGTCAAGACTGTTAGAAATGGAACTAAGGTATGGAATTTAAACCTTATTGAAAAATGAGAGTGAGAAACATGATGCAAAACTCTTACCATTGCCAAAAAAAAAAAAATAGCAAAAAAGTCCAATAATACTAATGAAAGACAAGGTCTTTATCTAAACTATAGGGGAAAAAAATCTCTAGCTTGACATCCATGTCTTAAAATTTTTCCAAAACTAAAATAGGAAATGAAATTGCAGGTTTCTTTTCATGTATATCATTAAAAACCTTTGGGAAACTCTGAAACAGTTGTTATAAGATAAGGAAAAAGTCTCACACACCTTTATCAACCACTGAGCATAACCTGTATTTGTAGGCAGAGTTCATACATCAAGGGAACGGAGTATAACTTTAGGTCTGTTTAATCCAACAATTAGTAAATTGTGATATTGAAAAACTGACTACACAACCCAGTACATATGCACAATGTGCAATGAACATCAATGTGTAAGTTCATCCATATGCATGTCTGTGCACATCACTGTGCACAAATGTATAAAATAATGTACATCCATGCATAGCAGCAACACATATGCAACTTCACACAAAATGGCAACTCCGCTTTAACACTCTTTCTGTTCTCCCCCTCAATCCTCCTGGTATCAGGATTCACTCTGAGGTATCTGACTCAAAAGAGAAGCTTCAAATTATAGTTTCTCCCAAAAACTGGAGTAGCTTGGGGCTGAGAGAGCTGATGAAGACCTTTGGCAGAATAGATCCCCATCTCTGCCAGGGAAGATAGTAACCGAGGAGATAAAACAGTAAGAAAAACAAAAGTGTACAAAAGTCAACACATTTTGCAATGGATTAAATAGGAAATTATTAGCAATTAGTCACCTGTCATGTCAAGACCAAGCAACTACAAATCTCCATATTTGAAGGAAATTCTTGTCCCAGATATCTGTTTGGCAAATTGGTGTATGCTTTCACATGCTTTTAGGTTAGTGGCTATTTCTGACCCCTAGGTTGACTCTGAGTTGTAATACATGTCTTTTTTCTTCTTCCTTCCTTTTCTTTCTTACTTTTAGTGCTCAGCTTTGGAATGTTTGAGGCCTCATTAATATATAATTCTTCAATTTTGGGGCAACTTTCTAGACCATCCATATGTGACCTGGATTAGCTTGACTCTTTTATGACTACTTCATCCTGCTGGAGCCTTTTATCCAGCACTTTCCGCTTTTAGACACAGGACACTAAGGCCCAAAGTGATAGCCACATTATTCACACTTTTGAGTGGTGAGACATCATAGGAGTTGTAGCCCAACATGCCTCTAGAGTTCCCTGTTGGAGGAGGCTCGTCTATGGTCTTTCTGAAAAGGGAAGGAACAAGAATAAAATTCCTCATGTAGTTTCTGAATTGTGGTTCTTGAGCTGTTCTGTTCAGTCTTACTATAAACTTTATTAGGAAAGTGCATATAGTCATTACAAACAGAATGGGGAGGAGGGGGGAGAAAAATGTACCACATGCCTATGAGACATGGCAGGCCTGTGACTTTGATAAAGAAATTTTTATTGTGAAGGAATTCACTTACTGCAAAGCTACAGGTTTCCTAGGGGGGAAATAAAGCTGTCCACCTTATGTCTTTTAATCACACGTTACTAGGTGAACTTTGCTAAACAATCTTCACTAAGCCTGCTGTTCTCTTTCTAATTAAAACTAGTATCCCCATGAGTTCACAGATAGTCTTGTTAAGATTAAATCTTCAGTGGTTGTCTGTTTCTGTTGTCAACCATGACTTAAAAAGTGTCAGGATGCTTACCACACTGGAGCAGATATTTGAGGATGGATTTGCTGGGAACAGATGTAGGTAACCATCAATCATATCTGGTTCAGTAGCAGAATTTAATTAGCAGACAAAATGGAATTGTCTCTCAAATGAGTACAAATAATATTCACATGTACAAATGTTTCTTTGCATGCTCAGGAAAATAAAGGAATCTGCTGTTGTCACAATGCATGATTACCAGACTCTCCCCAGGCAAAACAAAATGAGTTATGTTCTAATGATGTGTGTTTGGGAGAATCTATATCCATGGGGATATGTAAACACAGGGAAAACATCCCCCCTTCCCTGACCACTTATATAAACATCTATCCATAATAAAATGTCATATTTCTAGCCTGAAAACAGAGGCTTCAGAGGGTTTTTTTGTCTTTGATTAAATATAGTCTGTTTTGATAATACTTTTATAAGAACCATCTAACTAAAAGATTGTATGTACAGCGCTGTGTAAATTTACAGCACTTTATAAATAAAGGTTATTAATAATAATAATAATAATAATAATAATAATAATAATAATAATACTTTTGTCCATGTAAGATGATTAAATTATTGTTACTTCATAGAATCTTAGAGTTGGAAGGTACCAAAAGGGCCACCTAGTCTAACTCCATGCCATGCAGGAAGATGCAACCAAAGCACTCCTGAAAAATCCCCCCAACTCCTGTTTAAAGCCCCCAAAGGAGAGACTACCCCTCTTTGAGATAATCTATTCCACTATCAAAGTGCTCATACAATAAAAAAAAAATTCTACTGTTAGGTGGAATCTTTTTTCTTATAATCTGAATCTATTGATTCAGATTATAGTTCCTGGAGCAGCACAGAACAAGCTGACTCCATCTCCTACATGATATCCCTCCAGATAGTTAAAGATAACTATCACATCAGTCTTCTCTTCTCCAAGCTAAACATACCCAGATCCCTAAATTGTTCCTTTTTTAAAATCAATTTTATTGGATTTTATTACATATAATACATAAAGGAAAAGGAAAGACAACTCTGGAAAAGAAAAAGGGAAGGGAAGAAAAGGATTGTACATTAATATATATTTGTAATCTATAACATGAGTATTCCTAACAAAAATAAAGAAAATTATATGAATATGTATATATTTCCGTAAATTATGTGTCTGTATTTATAGCCATGTAAACCAATGTACTCTTCATTGTTTCATCTTTAATCTAATCTGTCCTTATAACTTCTGTGTCATATCTGATGCCATAATCTTTTAACATTTTTCCATTTGTTTTCAAATTCTTGATTAGTTTCCCCTGCTGAGTACATAGTCTGACTATCCATAATGAAGAAATCATGTACCCTTGTTTTCCAGTTGTCCATGGAAGGGATTACCATGGATCTCCAACATTTAGCTAGTGCTGTATGTGCAGCTGATATCATATACAGAATTACACTAATCATATTTGAGATCATTTTAGCTTGAATCACCTCTACTATGTTTAATAAGAACAATTGAGGAAAGAGATGGGATTCATTTTTAAGACATCTTGCATCTCCTTGTGTATGTTTATCCAGTATTTCTTAACCATATCTCACTGCCACCAAATAAAATAAATAATAATAAAATTTTTATTTATATACCGCCCTTCCAGAGATCAGGGCGGTTTACATCAGAATAAAACAGCACATATTACAATAAAAACATCAAAAATTAAACACACATACAATATAATAAGACAGGATAAAAGCCCCGTTAGCCATATGTGGGAAAGAGTTCCAATTTTATCTTTGCATTTCCAGCACTTATTGTTATAATGTATGTTCTTCTTAGATAGCCTAGATGGGGTTAAATACCATCTATGAAATATTTTTAAGTAATTTTCTTTTAGAGTATTGCATTTTGTGAATTTCTGATTATTTTTCCAAGAGTGTTCCCACATTGCTAGTGGTATCGGTCTTCCGATGTTCCTCATCCATTTTATCATACTTTCTTTGATAGATTCTTCGTTTAATTCAATGTCTAGAAGATGTTTAAACTTTTTTTTATAAAACCTTTTTCTCCTCCCAATAGGATTTTATCAGATACCTTCCACTCGGATTCTATTCCAACCTTTTTCCTGTCTTTATTAAATTATTCTTTTAGTTGCTGATAGTGTAACCAATCTATTGGTCTCCCTTCTTGTATCAGTTGCTCCCTAAATTTGATTTGGGGGCCACCTTTTGTAAATATCAGTAGAATCCATATTGTATTACATAAATATTCATTTTTATGGAAAGCTTCTTGTGGAGAAGCCCATTGGGGAATTTTAGAATAAAAGAAATTTTTATACTGTTTCCAAACTTTAAACAAGGCTTTGCTAATATAATTCATATTAAATTATCTGTCTGTGTAAGGAAATTTGTAACATAAACATATGTGCCGTCCTTGTTTCATTTTGGAGCCTTCCAATTCTTTCATCTTTCTGTTCTCTAACAAAATCCAATCTCTTATCCATAAGACTGCACATGCATTATAATATAATTCAAAATTAGGGAGTCCCAGTCCCCCATTTTCTTTTCTATCCTGCATAACTGTAAATTTAATTCTGGGCTTTTTCCCTTGCCAAATGAATTTTGATATGTCTTGTTTCCATGTCTTAAATGGATATTTATTAATCAAAATGGGAAGTGATTGGAATAAAAATAACATTCTTGGTAGAACACACATTTGAATTGTAGCAATTCTACCTAAAAGAGAAAGCTATTTTTTATCCCAATTTGGTAGGTCCTTCTTAATGCTCTTCCATATATTTTCATAATTATTTTTATATAAATCTGTATTTTTGTTTGTGATCACTATTCCTAGATATTTAATTCTTTTGACAATCTGGAAGTCTGTTTTGTTTTGAAGTGCGGTTATTTCCTTTGGTGTTAGGTTTTTTGTTAATATCCCACTTTTACTTTTATTTACTTTAATGCCAGCTATATCAGCAAATTCTTCTAGAATTTCTTCTATTTTTTTTTATACTAGTTATCGGGTCATCTAAAAAAAAATTATGATAAAATTTTTTCCTTGTTCCTTGTGAGGCTTGATTTCCAGGCCTTTTACCACATGAATCATACTTCTCTGGACATGTAGTGGCTTGACAATGTCCTTCCTGAACTATGGTGCCCAGAACTGTACACAATATTACAGGTGAGGTCTAACCAAAGTAGAATACAGTGGCACTACAGCTTCCCTTGGATCTGGATACTATACTTCTGTGGACGCAGAATTGCCGTGGCTTCTTTGGTTGCTGCATCTCACTGTTTACTCATGTTTAGCTTGTGGTCTACTAAAACCCCTAGATCTATTTCTGTGCCTTCCCTGTTCGTGCTGGATTGGGGTCAGGGCAACTTCACCGGCAGCCCTGTGGCCCCAATCCAGCATTTTCTTGAGCCATGGAGAAGCGGCAAAATGTTGCTTCTCCATGGCCTGGAAAAGAGGTGTCCTTAGGGCTTCATGCCCCAGGACACCCCAGCACTAAAGAGGAGAAAAGGGCAGCCCCTTTCTCCTCTGCATCATTGGTGCAGCCCTTTGGTTGCTGAGCCAATCATGTGCGCGCCCAAAAGGATCTCTGAAATGGAGCTCCTTTTTGCACTGCTGGTAAGGTGCGATAAGTGCCCTCCAGCTGTGCGGTGACATGTCCTGTGCGATGCGCCATTTGGACACATCTCACAGGACATGTCATGGATGTGCACCCCATGTGGGCAGGGCTGCGCAATCATGGCGGCACCCAAACACACTAGAATTTGGGAGCATGTAGTTACTGCATGCTCCCGAAACCTAGTATAGGCCGCAGTAAGCCGCTTTGTGCCCATGTGTATCAGGCCTGTGTTTAGACCTGTTCTGGTTCCTGATTCTGCCTTTGGCCTTTGGCCTATTGGACTCCTGGAGCTCTACCTTGCTGTGCTTAGACCTTCATCTGTTTCCTGAACTTCTCTCACTTCTGGCCCATTAGAGTCTCTTAAGTTCAGTATCCACGGTTTCAGTCCCCCAGCCTGCCTTGGAATTCAGGCCACCCATGCCTCAGATCTTAACACAAACAAACAAATAAACAAAAACCACAAACCTTTTTTTTCAGGGGGGGGGGGCTTTCCAGCAAGCCTTAGTTCATTCTGAGCTTTAGGGGGGTTTGTTTTGTTTTTTACTTCCCCCATGCAAATGTTGACTATTCCTCTTTGGCAGTTTCCTCCTTTTTCCATTTCTTGTACATTTCTCTTTTATATCTCAGCTCTTCTGAAAGTTCTTTCTGCATTCATACCCAGTTTCCTTAAAACCTCCCACTTTTCTTCTTCAGTTGAATTAGTTGTGACTTCAGTATCTCACTTTTAAGAAATTCCCACGAACTCTCTTTCAAGACCTTGGATTCAGGAATAGTACAGATCACATCTGCTCAACATTCAGTTGAATGGTTCAGACCTCAGACACTCAATTTCCCTGGATGTCAAACTCATTTTTGACATTCTGCATCCAAGGTATCTTATAAATCTTTATACTCTCTCTGGAGACTGCAACTATTTACCATCTTAACAATAAGACTATCCCCAAAGAAGCAAAATGACAATCCATCCTTTCCTTGTCTATACCCAGGTCAAGCCAAAATACTGATATTGTTGCCATTCATGTGGCTGTTGGCCTATAGAAAAGGTTCAAGGACACCTGTGTAAGGTGTATTTGACCTCTCAATATGCATTTACTTAAAAGCATGAACAGAAACATTTTATATTTATTTGGCTGGCCTCAAGTATTGGGGTTTACTTTGCATTTGTTTTCACATTCAGCCTTCCCTGGTGACACAGCAGCCATGTATGCTTATCCAAGTTGGACAATGCTTTCCTTTATGACAATTTGGTTTTTGAACTTGATTCATATCTGAAAGCTGTCTCTGTACAAGATAAATACATCATGGCAGACCTTCAGGGAAATTCAAAATTATTAAGATGAAGCTGATGACATGTTAAAATATTGAAGTACAAGAACAGAAACTTCTAGCCAAAGAATGAACAATATGTAATCATGAAAAATGTATTGATGTCCTTGAGCAAGCAAGGTAGTCACGTTCAACCTCAGTTCCCTTTCCGTAAAATGGAAATGCTCATTATCTACATCACTGATTTTTATGAGAGTTACTCAGATAGAAATCATCAATTGCACAAAAGTGTTATATAAATGATAATGTAACATCCCACTTTTGCACTGCACAATAGGTCTCAACTCCTTCTGGGAAGCACTGATGTAGAAAACACAGCACAGGTCTTGCACAAATTTTCTTGCAATTTCAGCTTCTGAGTGGCAATTTCCATTATTGAGGTGGCCTTTTAAAAGCATTATGAATTATGACCATAATTCCAGGACCAACTTTACTAATTGTGTATTCATTATTTAAATGATCTGATGACAGTTGGGATTTATCATAGGGAGGAAGATTGGTAAACCAGTCTTGAGAAATACAATATATGAATTTGTATAACAATACATGTTAAATCCATTTCTGATGGAGTAGAGGATTATGTCAACAACCAGCATGATGGTGTGGTTTGAGTGTTGGAAAAGAACTCAGCCACTAGATGACAAGGGCAAGTCATGCTCTTTCAGTCTAAGAGGAAGGCAATGAAAAAAGCCTTCTGAACAAATCCTGCCAAGAAAACCCCATAAGTAAGAAACAATTTCCACTATAATAACAACTTGATTTTTCCCCTGTGCTGCCTTTTTGTTTTACTGATGTGTCTTCATATTTATGACTGTTGTGAACCTATTTGGAAAAATGTGTTAGCAAAACTGGATTGAGAAGAACATGTTGTAAATAAATGAATGGACACACAACAAGAGACATGATGTGGGTTCATATTATCTATTCATCTCAACTTCTTAAATTTGTTCTTCTACCAGTAGCAGTAGTTTAAAAGAAGTCCTCCATTCCTGTTTGGTGATGGAAGAAAATAATTAATAGTGCCTGTTAACAAGTTCTCAGTGTGCACATTGAATTTAAGAGCCTGTGGAGGTTTGGTTGGCCAGATCATGAAATTACAAAAGAGTTTGAATAAATGTGTGAAATGGAACCTAAACTATAAGTTTGACACACTGCAAGGTCGTCTCCTGTGGATTCCTCTCTGATCAGAACAATTAGTCTATTATTGCCTAGCAGCATGCTTTTTGAAAAGGTGTGATTTGATAAAATTCAGAAACGCTATTTGAAACAGTTTTAGGAAAGGTATTTCTTCTTTTATCAATCTAAATGATTTGTGGTATCCATCCTGCAGGAGTTTTGGCTCTTGAAAGTCTTTTGTACAAGGCAGTATATCCATTTTATATGAAAAGTATTTAATAAAATGCTTTTTAAATTATTACTATGTAAATAAAGTTTCACCAAGTGAACTAGCTATGCTTGGAGTGCTTTCTACTAACCTTAGCATGTTAATTATATTTACATTTATCCCATTGGCCAAGTTGAGCTATTTAACTCCAGTATTGAAAAGGGATAGACTTGCTAAAGCTGTTTAAGATGCACTAAAAACAATCATTTGACTTTTATAATATTTAATTATTACTGCTTTTATTAATTAAAGTATTTCTGTGCTGTTCAAGGAGTTGACTTCAACATCAACAAATAGATTATAATTTGGCATAGATGGCTAAATAGATAATAAAATAGATGTATAGCTAGGTAGATAAATATAAATGCACATTCAAAAAAAGGGGGGGAGCACAGCAAACCCCCCCCCCATACAGTTATGAAAGATCAACTTTACAGGCAGGTCTTTATTAATTTTGGCCACTTGCAAGTATGCATTTTTTAAACAAAAGAGAGGAAATACAGTCACATTAAACAATCTGTATTCTCTTCATACAACTGAAGATGATAACACTCAGTATAACACAGGTGCAGGATAAACAACACCTGGTTTGATGACAGTACATACAAAAGGGATCTAGGAGTCTTAATGGACAACAGACTGACCATGAGTCAGCAATGTAATGTGGCAGCTAATAAAGCCAATGCAAATCTAGGTTGTACAAATAGAAGACTGGTGTGTATAGCGAGGGAAGTAATAGTACCACTCTATTCTACTTCATTCAAACCTTATCTTGAATATTGTGTCCAGTTCTGGGTACTGCAATTCAAAAAGGATGTTGGGAAGCTGGAGTATGTTCAACCAAAATGGTGAAAGGTCTGGAAACCATGCCCTATGAGACGTGGCTGGATATGTTTAGCCTGGAGAAGGGTTAAGGGGTGACATGACAGCCATGTCTAAATATTTGAAGGGAGGTCATATTGAGGATGGAGCAAGTTTGTTTTCTTCTCCTCTAAAGTCTAGGACACAGAGCAATAGATTCAAGCTACATGAAAAAGGATTCCACCTAAACGTTAGGAAGAACTTCCTGATGGCAAGAACTGTTCAGTAGTATAACATGCTGCCTTGGAGAGAGGTAGAGTCTATTTCTTTGGAAGTTTTTAAACAGAGGCTGGATGGCCATCTGTCTTGCAGTGTCTTCCATCTCTAATGATTTTATGATTCTACCATAAAAGCAATAGCAAAACAATAATATTAAAGGACATGTCTGATTGATAGACTCTTTGGGGGATCAACAATATAGCAGTCAGTAGTCCAATTTTGCTTCATCATTTCAGGAGGTTCAGCTTTGGGGAAATTAAACCCCATAATAATAATAATATGGTACTCATATCATATCATCCCTGTCCAGCATAATATAACATTGGCACACCATCCATATTCCAAGATTCAGAAACCAATACTTTCTGAAAAGCCTGACTAGTAAGAAAAGAAAGAGAGAAAGATGTGTCTTACACATCTTTTGAACAGCATAAGTGTTTTGTTCTCTTAATCCTCTTCAGAAATCACATCCCACACTTTAGGACATGAGCCCAGTAAAAGTCCATCACTGTTCTGGCATGAAAGCATGTTAATTACATAGTTTGGTGGGGTTTTTCAGGCTAGTGGCCATGATCTAGAAGAGTTTTCTTCCTGATGTTTCGCCAGCATCTGTGGCTGGTACTTCAGAGAATGCTTGCCTGGAAAAGAGTTGGATATATATATATATATATATAATAACTGTGTCACCCTAGGAAGGAGGAGTGATTGCATATATATGTTTTGTTGCTAATGGCAGGACTCAGATTAATGTCTGCTTGATTAGTGCTCATTGTCTGCTGGGGAAGCCCCTGACCATCTCTCATTTGCATTTGTTGAGTCTTCAGCTTGCTGTTTTTCAGACTGGGAGCCAAATCTTGTTTACTTTCAGGATTTCCTCTTTCCTGTTGAAATTGTCCAGGTGTTTGTGGATTTCAATGGCTTCCGCTTTGCATCCTGACATAGTAGTGTTGGCATGGTCCAGAATTCAGTGTTTTCAATCGACATTTTATATCCAGGATAGTTTTATACATGTTCTGCTACTGCTGATTTTCCGTCTGGCCCATCTGCGTGTCTCTCATGTTCCTTGATTCTGCGTTGGTGGTCCCTATATAGACTTGTCCGCACGGCATGGTATGCGGTAAACTCCTGCAGCTGTAGAAGGTCTCTCTTGTCCTTGGCTGAGTGAAGCATTTGTTGGATTTTCTTTGTCGGTTTTGTAAACCATTGAAGATGGTGTTTCCTCACCAGTTTTCCCTATTCAGTCCTGATGTACAGTAAAATACCTTTGTGTTCCCTCATCTGGGTTTTTTCTGGGCCTGATAGTCCTTCTGATGTCTGGAGCTGGAGTAACCATTAGCCTGTAGAGCCGGTCCAGGTGCTTCAGTTCATCTTCCAAAAAGTAGGATTCACAGATCCATTTGCCTGGTCTACCAGTGTTTTGATTGTGCTTCTTTTTTGTCCTGGGCAATGGTTGGTGTTCTTGTGCATGTATCTGTCTGTACGTGTAGGTGTTCTGTATACTGTGTGGCCGAAACATTGGTTCGGTTTGTGGATGACTAGGACATATATGAATGGCAGTGTTCCTTCCTTTCTTTTTCCATAGTGAATTGGGTGTTGGGGTGGATGTTGTTCAAATGGTTCATGAATACAGTCAGATCTTCTCTTTCGTGGCTCCAAGTTGAAGTGTCATCCACGTATCAGAACCAAGTTGTGGCCTTTGTTGGTGCTGTTTCCAGGGCTTGCTTTTCATAATTTCCCATGTAAAGTTTGCTATCACCGGGCTCAGATGGCTTCCCATTGCTACCCCACTCTCCCGTTCGTAATCCATTGTCCCATTGGAAATAGCTTGTGGTGAGTTAACGTCAAACAGGGCTGTGATGTCTTCTGGAAAATTTGCAACAAAACAATGGCCTGTTACAGACTGCCAAAAGAAAGCTCTGTCGGGTCTTCTTTGGAGGTATGCTATTAAATGATGCATGGGTCCTAAGAATCCGGAGCTGCACCAAAGCTGCACTCCAGTGCTTAGGAATGGAGTGTGGCTTTGGGCGCAACCTCCACCTTAGGACCCATGCATCATTTAAATAGCATACCTCCAAAGAGACCCGAAGCAGCTTTCTTTTGGCAGTCTGGTAACAGGCCTATATATACATGCAAATCACTCCTCCTTTCCCAGGGTGACACAGTAATTATAACCACCTCTTTTCCAGGTAAGCATTCTCGGAAGATGCCAGCCACAGATGCTGGTGAAACATCAGGAAGAAAACCTCGAGAACATGGCCACATAGCCGAAAAACCCACAAAAAACTATGGATGCTGGTCGTGAAAGCCTTCAACTCACACGAGTTTATTAAACTTCGTATGAGATAAGATGGCATTTTCATTATGCAAACCCATCCTTTTATCACTTTAAAACTAGTGGTGATGCCAAGACAGAATCGTGATACCATGTCCATCGACTACATACAGACGTATAGCTTTACTGCATGGGACATACCTACAAACCCCTAACTGGAACCTGATTCATGCTGCTCCATCGTTTCAGAATGATCCAAGTATAGTTGGTTGGTTTGATTGATTCAGGAATTAAAATGCCTTGGATCTTTCGCTTCCTTTTTTTTCCAGTACTGGAGGGTCAATAATGGAGGCTACAAGTACAGCCTAGAGCTGATCCAGTTTTTGTTTTTTTAATTTTTTTCTTCTTGCATGAGAGAATAGTTGTGAAGAAAACCCCTTTAAAAAAGTAAAAACGGTCTGGAAGCAAAACCTACTGGGATTTTGTTTGTTTTCTCGCCTGTAAATGCTAAAGATATCTTGCAGCCATACACTTTGATGTTTATGTCATCAGTATACTTATATCCACTGCATCCCATAGCGGATATTAAAGGGAAAAAATATTAAACAAATAATTATTCCCCAAGACATAGCACTGAAACATAATATGCAGTAACTTTTTATTGAGTGTATAATGTTGTAGTGGAGTTCCGTAAGAAAGAAGAGTGATGGGGGGGAAGTCAATCTTGCTATGTATAATAACACTCACGATTAAGAATGCCAGTGCTCCTGTTACTATGGTTTATATGTTTTTTCAGACTCATGTTTGAAGAATTCTATACTATAGGCAAGTTGAATTTTAAAGTCTTCATGAACAATTGTGTGCATTTTTATGGGGAAAAAACCACCTCTGTACTTTTCATTCAATGAATCACTTTATTTATGTGTTGTTGTGTGCGTTCAAGACACTTTGACTGACTCACAAATTGACTTTGTCATGAGGTTTTCTGGGGCTGAGAAGTGTGAACTCATCCTAGGTCACTCAGAGGGTTACCATACAGGGAATCAATTTCTGATCTCCAGAGTCGTAGTCCCAACATCAAGCTAGATTAACATTTTAGACTTTTAAATTAATTATTAATTTTACACTTTTTCTCTAATATACCATTTGTGGAGGTAATTTCACCCCCCCACACACACACACATACCATTTTTTCCAACATTTGATTCTTGTGCATTCGTCCCCCTTGATGCATTCATTTTGTAAACATTTCACCATAGAACTGCATGATAACATTTTAAAAAGTGTGACATTATTCTGTTTCATTTTATACATGAATTTGGGAAAGTGTGAAGTTGGTCAATTTGATTCAAAATACAGATCATTAGAGGATACCAAGGTCTGGGTGTTGCATATATTAGCCAGTAGTTGCCTAGAGGATCCATTATTAGGACATGAATGCAACTGGATATGTCATCTCATATCCTCCCTCATAAAGATTTCCAGAGGAGCCAGCCACTTGTGACAATGAATTCCACAATTTAGCTGTGCTGTGTTAAGTACTACTACCTAGTTCAGCTCCAGTTATGACCAATGGCAGGAATAGCATTAGCAGAGATGTAGAAAAAACTGCTATCCACTTCACCACACATGAAAAGATTTATATAGACCTCTGTCATGTTCTTATTATTTGTCTTTTTTCTGTGCAAAAAACAACCACAAATGGTGTTCTTCATAGAAAAGTTGCCCCAATCCTTCCTGGGCACAGAAGTAATTAATTACAGTTGCAGTTTTTCAATAAGGAAATTGAAAAGCAAGACAAGAACAAGAAACTGCTGAATTGAAGAATATTCACCACCAATCCATTAACAGGTCTGAACAAGGACAATGGCTTTCTGGCAACTACACATATAAACAAGAGTCCTCACTACTGCAATATAACAAAAGGAATCTTCTCATACATCCCATAAGTGACTGTATCTGGCAGGGGTAAATTGCTTTATTTTGCATGTGATAATCTCACATATGTCACATCATGGATTTTTCAGGGCATAACGACACTTTCTAAAGCCAGATGGATGGTGGCTTAACATTTTAATAAAACTGTTACCTGAACACACAAGTTCCCTTTCTTGATCAGTCCCTGCCAAATCCATCACTAATAGGGTGGATAGTGGGATTGTTTGACTGCAGATGCATCAGTTAAACTTGTTTACATGCAATCATATTTGATATTTTAATACTAGTCCCCACTGTTGAAGAGATCCTTTTGAACCTTGCAGGATTCACATCTTTCCACACTGCCCCTGCCACCAAAAACAACAAATAAAAAAACAAACAAACAAACAACAACAACAAAAAACCACACTGAGCTCACCTAATTACCAACCAAAACAGCCCGTAATTTTACAGATATTTTCATTTTGGAGCGACTCTTGATTTCTTGGCATTGTTCCACACTGCGATAAATAAAAGCTGGAAGCATGACGGTGTCCGAGTAGTTCAGTCACACGCCACATCTGTGGCACAGGCGAGGAAGGACCACTAGGACGGGGGTAGGATTGGCCTCTCTTGGCGGCAGAGCAAACCCCAGCACAACCCAGCCCCACAACCAGCCGCAGAAAAGGCAGCCTGAGCAAGAAGCCACGAACGAAGCCAGGCAACAAATGGGATGATAGGAGAGTGTGAAATACGGGGAAAACAAACAACGTGAGGAAGAAATACTTTGACCAATTGTGTTGTGTGCCTTCAAGTCTCATTTCAACGTATGGACCCTAAGACAACCTAAGTGTTTTCTCTAGCAAGATACGTTCAGAGGATATTTGCCATGCCTTCGCCCCAAGGTCACTCATGGGTTTTTCATGGCCAAGCTGGAATGGAGCTCAGTCTCCAGAGTAATAGTCCAATGCTCAGACCACTACACCCATGCTGGCTCCTTGATCAGATTAATTGCCATTTTTTAAAATAATCCATCCAAATTATATTAATCAGTTACTTGAGGAAACCATGAAAGTGTTAGCACCTTTATCCATTGTCTAAGAAATAGCACTTCCAGAGATTTAATTGCAAAGAATAAAACCAACTATCTTTTTTTTCTTCTGAGTGTTTTTTTCCCCTTTATCCTGGGCAAGTAGTGGCAGTAGCTGATTTCAATAAGTAATGTCATCACAACACCTCACTGCTTCTTTTTACCTATGTAATTAGTGCTCATACACATCACAGGCTGCCTGGAGTCTGAAAACTCATTCCTTCCACCATTATGTACCCCGTTCAACGACTAAAGAAAAGATAAACTACTGGGGAATTTTCTGAGGAATACATGCGATATGGGATAACCCAACCATATCTTTTGTTTGTATTATTTTAAAAGTCATTGGGGAGCTACTGTATCTTATCTGGATCAGATCAGTTGCCCCATGCTAAAGCATCAATGAAATCACCTACATGTACTACAAGCATAGTGAGGGCAACAGGATACCTAACATTTTCTTATTGTAACTGGGGATCATTTCAAAACAACAGCTATCCCCCACAATAAGGATGGGAAAAGACTCCCCAAACCCCACTTGTGTAACCCTTGGAACTGCCCCGGAATCTTCCCTGGGTACATCTACCTCCCTAACCCCCTACCATCAATTTTTTTGGGGGGAATGCCAAGTGGTGATTTTTAAACTTCAGTACTGGCCAAAATGCACCCAAAATCCCACAATGGCAGCAGTTTAGGTTAACCCACACCATTGAATCCCCCAAATTGCACCCCCCAAAAAAAACCAAAGAAGGGCGCAAGAATACACCTTAATGTTACAGTGTGGCCCATGGGGGGGGAGGTAGGGTGAAAATTGAACCCGGCTACAAAAACTGTAGTGTCCCCCCCACCAATCCCATTCAGCCCAACCAAAACGGGGACTTAGGTCTAATTTTGGAAAGAAAAAATAAAGTAAGTTGTTGTCCTTACTATACAATTTGATTGTTGTAACCCACATCCCTTTACAGGAATGGCTGGTGGTGGGGTACACCGTCGCTTTCTGTACCCCAGGAAGGCTAGAATGGCCTCTTGGGTCCTTCCATCACAGGAAAATAATTTTTAGTGTTTTTCTCTTGTAGGCTTCAGGGTCATCACTGGGTGTGGCATCACCTGATGGTGGTATTTCATGGTGTTACACATCCTTGACCTCCTACCATCCATCCCATACAGAATCCTGGGGAATGTTTTTTTACTATGTTACGCAAAAATAATAATTCTCATGTAAATGTAATGGCAATAGTTGTGACATAAACAACTAGCATAATATAAAATTATACATAACTGCAATATCATATGTAGAGCCTAAATTGGATACATGTACAGTGTTCAGGTGGTAAAGGTGAAAAGTAGTAAATTGTGATTTTCTTTAGAGGAAATATATATATATATATATATATATATATATATATATAGAAATTCTACGCCTTCCTGGGGTACAGAAGCGACGGTGTACGCCCACCCAGCCATTCCTGTAAAGGGATGTGAGTTACAACAACAAATTGTATAGTAGGACCAAACGATACTTTATTTTTTCTTCCAAATTAGACATAAAAGTCCCGTTTTTGGATTGGGCTGAATGGGATTGGTGGGGGGGGGCACTACAGTTGGGGTAGCAGGGTTCAATTTTCACCCCTACATCCCCCCCATGGGCCACACTGTAACATTAAGATGTATTCTATGCAGCCCTTCTTGTGTTTTTTTTTGGGGGGGTGCATTTGGGGGATTCAATGGGTGGTGGTAACCTAAACAGGCTGCATGGTGGGCATTTTTGGGTGCAGTTTGGCCATTGGAAGTTTTAAATTCACACATTGGCATTCCCCCCCCAAAAAAAAATTGAGTGGGGGTAGGGAGTGATGGCACAGGGAGATTCCGGGGCAGTTCCAAGGGTTACACAATTGGGGTTGGGGGAAAGTCTTTTCCCATCCTTATTGTGGGGGATAGTGTTTTGAAAGGATACATATAATATATATATTTTATTTTTTTAAAAACCTGGGACCTCTTCTTTTTCTTCCCACTGAGCCTCACTCCACTCACTCCTTCTCTTCAGCATTTTAAAGGGTGCAGGCAAACACTACAGGCCAGATCTGTCAAATGACAGTTCTGTAAAATGACAGATGTTTGGGTGAAGTGGTGTCACCCCAGTTGTTAAGAGTGTCACTTGGTCTGGCCCACACCATCTGCACTTCTGTAGTGATGTCCCTGGCAGGCTTTTAGAACTGACATTTTCTTTTGTTTTTAAAGGGTGGCTTTTAAGGGAACTCATGGAATCATAGAGTTGGAAGAGACCACAAGGGTCATCCAGTCCAACCCCCTGCCATGCAGGAACTCAAAATAAAAGCATCCCTGAGAGATGGTCATCCAGCCTCTGTTTAAATACCTCCAAAAAAGGAGACTCCACCACACTCCAAAGGAATGTGTTCCACTGTTGAACAGCCCTTACTGTCAGGAAATTCCTCCTAATGTTTAGGTGGAATCTCTTTTCCTGCAGTTTGCATCCATTGCTCGATGTCCTATTCTTTGCAGCAGCAGAAAACAAGCTTGCCCCATCCTCAAAACGACACCCCTCCAAATACCTAAACTATTATATCATCTCTTAAGCATCTCTTCTCCAGGCTAAACATACCCAGCTCCCTAAGTCTTTCCTTATAGGACATGGTTTCCAGACCTTTCATCATTTTTGTTGCTCTCCTTTGGACATGCTCCAACTTCTCAAATTCCTTTTGGAATTGTTGTACCCAGAACTGGATGCAGTATTCCAGGTGAAGCCTGACCAAAGCAAAATAGTGGCATTATTACTTCCCTTGACCTACACACTATACTTCTATTGATGCAGCCTAGAATCATACTGGCCTTTTTAGCTGCTTCATCACACTGTTGACTCATGTTCAACTTGTGGTCTACTAGGACTATTAGATCCCTTTCACACATAGTCTTCTTTAACCAGGTGTCCTGTATCCTAAACCTATGCATTTTATTTATTTATTTCTTCATTCATTCATTCATTCATTTGCCCTAAGTGCAGTACATTACCTTTCTCCATGTTGAAATTCATTTTAGCTTTAGCCCAGCTTTCTAATCTGTTAAAGTCATTTTGAATTTTCATCTGTCCTCTGGGGTATTAGCTATTCATCCTAATTTGGTGTCATCTGCAGATTACCCTCTGTTCTTTCATCCAAGTCATTGATGTTGAATAGCACTGGGCCCAGGACAGAACCCTTTGGCACCACACTGGTCAGTGGTCACTCCTCTCCAGAATGAAGAGGATCCATTGCTGAGCACCCTTTGAGTCCAGTCGGTCAGTTAGCCAATTACTAATCCACCTAATAGTTGTATTGTCTAGCCCACATTTTACTCTCTTGTTTGCAATAATATCATGAGGGCCTTTGTCAAAAGCCTTATTGAAATCAAGATAGGCTATGCCTACCACATTGCCTTCATCTACCAAGATGGCAATTTTATCAAAAGAGAGAGAGAGAGAGAGAGAGAGAGAGAGAGAGAGAGAGATCAGATTAGACTGCCATGACTTGTTTTTGGGAAACCCATGCTGTCTTTTAGTGATTATGGCATGCCCTTCTAGCTGTTCACAGACTCTCTGTTTAATGAGCTGTTCTAGAATCTCTCCTGGTATTGATGTCAGACTAACTGGACGATAGTTGTTGGGATCATCTTTCCCCCCCTTTTGAAGATGGGGACAATGTTTACCCTCCTCCAGTCTGCTGGGACTTCTCTTGTTCTCCAGGAGTTCTCAAAGATTATTGCCAATGGCTCTGAGATTACATTTGCCAGTTCTTTTAATATCCTTGGATGTAGTTCATCTGGTCCTGGAGATATAAATTCATTTTTTTGACGAGGCATTCTTATTCCTGTGCTGCATTTCCCCTATTATGTTTTCTGCTCCATTTTCCTCAAGTTAAGCACCCTTTTCCTTTTGTGAGAAGACTGAGGTAAAGATTGTGTTCAATAGTTCTGCCTTTTCTCTGTCCCCTGTTAGCATTTTGTCATCTTCTCCATGCAGTGGCCCTACCATTTCCTTTTTCTTCCTTTTGTTATGAACATACAAAAAAATAAAAGCCCTATTTATTGTTCTTAGCCTGTTTAGAAAGCCTGAGCTCATTCTGCGCTTTACTTTGGTGACTTTAACCCTACACATGCTAGCTATTTGTTTGAATTCCTCTTTAATGATCCCCCACCCCTTTTCCATTTCTTATACATCTTCCCATTTAAAACTTAGCTTTAAAACTCTTTCACTTGTACTACCTTTGTTATTTTTAATAAGTTTTTAAATTATTTTCATATTGTGAATAGTTTAATTCTATTTTAATCTTGGTCTTGCATATGTTTTTAACTGTAGGGCAAATGATTTAATGTGTAAACTGGTTTGAGTCCCACTTTTAAGAGAAAGGTGGGGTATAAATAAAAGTGATGGTGCTTTATGGATCGTTGTTTCATTTTGTGACAAGAGAGAGCAAGAAAATTTGCAAAGTTAATTAATCAATTCACTGATTGAGCAACATTGTTTGACAGTTTTAAACCATCCTCCAAAGCATTTTTAAATGAGGAGTAATGCAGTGGTAGTATCTTGAAGTAGGGCTATCAATACAGAAAATATATTTTAATGAAACAACAGATTAAATTCTATATTATCTTGGCATCTTTAATTAAGTTAATGGATTGGCTTGAAGGTAAAAGAAGCTGCTGTTCATCTTGTCCATACACCTCTCTACAGTTTCTATTGTGAACTCAACATAATTTGGTTCTGTATTGAAAATGTGGGCTCAAAAGGATCTATTTGTACTTTATATCATCTCAGATGACAAAATAGCCCTTTCAGTAGCTTGTTACCTGACACTTTTGGAATAAGTGTAAAGAGTGGAGAGGTTGGATATATTTGAATCCAAGTGTTTGAAATAAAAGAAGAGAGTGAGGTGCTCAAGAAACCACCTCAATAGAGCTGCTTCTTGCTACCCCTTTCAGTACTGTATTGGGGCCATGGCAAGTGCATGCCATGCCCCCCAGTCCAGTGTTTTGCCAGCATTAAAAAGAATGGTGAAATGCCACTTCTTTTAGCAATGGCAAAAAGGTACACTTGCCACCACGGCTTTTCAGTGCTCCTTTGGCACAGCATGTCTAAACACTGCACCAAAGAAGTGCTGCGATGCCCCCACCATGTGGTCAGGTGGGCAGCATGACACTGCTGTTGAGGCAGCATTGGGGCATGCTGTGTGTGGACACCATACCCCCACCCTGCCCCTAGGCCGGTGTTAAAATCTGGTTTGTTTAGCCCCTTAGTTATTAAACCAAAAATTTATTCCTCCCCTCCTCAGCTTCATTTTCCCTCTTCACATGCCATAGGAAATAGCCAGTGAGGTCATTAAGAAAATAATTTTCTCCATCTACAGTTGCCCAGCTGAAAGAACCTAAAGGCACAATTACCATAAGGGCACCAGATCCCATCTCATCTTGGAAGCTAAACAGGATAGTACTTGGATGGGAAACAATTGATGTATACCAGATGTTGCAGGCTCTATTTCAGAGAGAAGAACCAGCAAACCCACCTCTGAGTATTTCTATCCTAAGAAAACCTTATAAAATGCATGGGGTCACCATACGTCAACAGATAACATGAAGATTCTCACACACACAAACAAACACAGTGTTGTCCAGCTATGGATATTAATGCATGGTTCCGGAACTATAAAGGAGCCATCCAAGGTGTTGAAACTGTACAGCACACAAAATTCAACAGTTTAGGTAGCTTTTTTAAAAGTATAAATTAAAATCTGAATTCAAAACACCACTAACATGGCTGCCACAGAAGTAGGTCATTATCAACAGCAAGAATACAATTTCTAGCTAATATATCATACTTTATGTCACAATGAGGTTATCATAAGCTGAGTGCCAAAGGATATTGCCACTAACTTGATACTATTTTGTAGGGTTTAAAAAAATCATAGAGGAGGCAACAGCTGTTAGCCATCATGATGATAACAAATGGGACCTCCTTATATAGGGACAGTGCAAAACATGGTAAGGATAAAGAACTGTGGCTGGCTATTGCTTTTTTATGCCCTGCTTGTGAAAACCCAAAGGCATCTGGCTTGCCAGGACTGGGAAAAGAATGCCAGCTTACATGGGACTCATTTTGTTTCTGGAAAACAATTGCTATGCAGTTTCTTAACTGTAATATTAGCTGGAACGATGAGTTTTTTATCACTGAAACTGAAAGGGGTAACAAATGTCCTGCATTTTTTCTAGTACTGGAAATATGAACCAAAGTCAGCTGTGGTCTTGCACATAAAACAGGATGCAATCTGAATCGATTTTAAAATTATAGGTATGGTGGGGCTTGTAAATTTCTGTTTCAAAACTGTGTTTCTCACGTTTTATAGTGCAAAAGAAACAACAAAATATGTCAGTCCTGTAAATGGGGGAAATGCCATTCCAATAAATCATGGAGTTTCAGTTTGATGTCTAAAAATTCACTTGCAAATTTTGTTTTCCTTTTGCCAATTTAATAAAACAAGCAAATTAACATAGATCTGTACAGAAAACCTACACACACAGATACCTGCACAAGCACTCTAACCATCACCGAGGACAAAAAAGGAGCACAATAAAAACACTGGTAGACTGGGGAAAAAGGATATGTGAACCCCACTTCCTGGAAGATGAATTGAAGCACCGATACTGGGCTCTACAGGCTAATGGTTACTCCAGCTTAAACATCAGAAGGGCTGCCAGACCCAGAAAACCCCATAGGAGTGAAGACAAGCAACCATCCAAATGGAAGGTATTTTTTAACCATACATCAAAGGAGTTACAGACAGAATAGGCAAAAATGGTGAGGAAACACAATCTCCAAATGGTCTACAAACCTACCAAGAAAATCCAGCAAATGCTGTGCTCAACGAAGGACAGGAGAGACTCTCTCACAGTCATCGGAGTTTACTGCATACTATGCAGCTGCGGACAAGTCTACATAGGGACGACCAAATGCAGTGTTCAAACATGAGTCAAGGAACATGAGAGACACTACAGACTGGGTGAGCCAGAACAATCAACAGTAGTAGAACACTTTATAAACCACCCTGAGCATAAATTGTTGTTTGAAAATACTGAAATCCTGGACCATGCCAACAACTACCAGGTCAGAATGCACATGGAAGCCACTGAAATCCATACACACCTGGACAACCTTCAACAAGAAAGAAGAAACCCTGAAAGTAAACCAAGTTTGGCTACCAGTCCTGAAAAATGCCAAAATCAGGGCCCAGAAAATGCAAATGAAAACCACCCAGGGTGAGGGGGATTCCCAGCAGGTAATGGATCATTAAGTAAATGGACACCCTGTAGGCCTGGCCATTCAACAACAGAACAATACACAGATTAACATGCAAATCACCTTCTCTCAACCAACAGTATATATACTCCACTCTGTTCCATTCCAGCATTCTCTGAAGATGCCAGCCACAGCTCCTGGTGAAATGTCAGGAATAAATTCTTCTAGAACGTGGCCTCATCATCTGACCCCCCCCCACCAGACACACACACACACACACAAACTAAACATAGTTCTGCTCCTTCCAAGTTGCTATTTCATGACCACCTGAAATAATACTGCTTTGAGACTTAGATATATGTAGTCACTAAATTAATTGGGTTCACAGTATACAAAAGAAAAAGTACACATTTTCATTAGCATTTAGACATATGTGTTCACATTGCTTTCTCTCTGTCAAATTTAATTCTCCTTCTGAATTAATTGCTTCCATTCAGCCATCTTGAGGGAATCAGAGATACAAGTTTTCATTAGCTGAATACCACATAGCTTATAATTGACTTTTCTTTTACTTTGATGATGTTGTGAGCATATTCAGTATACATGACATTACCATGCCTACAAAACATAAAAAGGCTCTGATGCCACAGACTAAATGAAATATTTATACACCTCCTTTATAAGAACAGCAAATACACCAGCAGATGATTGTTTGATATTAAGGGAATGGTTAAGAGCCTGCATGGTGCAGTGGTCTGAAAGTTGAACTATGAATCTTGAAGAACAAGGTTCAAATCCTTTCTCAGCTATGGAGAACCACTACCTGACTGTGGGTAGTTGTACTGCCTCAGACTCAAAGGAAAGATATTGGAAGCCTTCTGTGAAAAAGTTTTGCCAAGAAAACACTATGATACTGTTATGAATTATGCTCAATAAATATCAATATTAGACTTCAATACATAAGATAGGAAATCTTTCTTTTGCCAGAATTTTCACAAATTGCTAAGAAAAGGGACTGGACAGGCTGCTGCTGGCCTGAATCTTTGTCCATTTGGGGGTAGGGAGTCAAACTTTATTTTGAAGTGCAAACTGGAAATTTGCTCCAACTCTTCCCTCTTGCTGACAAGGAGTTAGTTTCACTGTTTAAAACAATAATTGCTTGACTGTCTTACCTACCTCCACTTAATGGAGTCCCGCCAAACTGTATCAGACTGGTGCACCTTGTATTGACAGGTACTGTGCAGCTTCTAGAGAGGTTGATCAACTCATCTGGATTTGAAAGAAGGCAAATGTTTATATTTAATTGGCTTTGACTAGTATATACAGCCTACTTTTTTCTACTACCCAGACCATCCAAGAGGCATTATCAGTGCTTGAAGGGCACATTCACCTCTGCCCTTTGCAAGCATATGTGATTGTTGTTTTAATCTTCCACCAGGATCATGTTTTGCCCCACCTAGAGGTCTTACTTTCACTTTAAGGAGACAAACCCAGGTTAGGAAGAAGGCAAATACAGAGACAGAGAAAGATGCTCTCTCGCTCTGTTTCTCTGTCTTTCTCTCTCTTTGGTCCAAAACACACTGCAGAAATAATCCAGTCTGAGCCTATTTTAACTGCCCTGGCTCAGTGCTAGGGAATCCTAGGAATTGTAGTTTATTCTGGCACCAAAGTGCTTTGACAGAGAAGGCTAAATGTCTCACAAAACTACAGTTTCCAGAATTATTCAGCCATCTTAGACTCTTCTTAACATTGAAGGGTGAGAAAATCCAAGTTTGTGATATAGTCTGTAGTCCATTAAAATTGTTTATACCTGTTGAGCCCCCTTAGATTAGTCAGGAGTAGAGTCTGAACTTCCATGCTGCTTTTCCCACTTTTTATTTTGAGAAACAGCTTGCATTGAATATAAAATGCTCTGTTGGTTTTTGCTGCCACCTTTTTCTGTTTTTTGTGGAGAAATAGTTGTCTTGCTGCAAAATCAGTTTGTCCTTCATTCTCCCTTGGAGTCACTGGTTAATTGTTCATCTTTAAAACCTTCATCCTCTAGGGTTCTGTAGAGAGTTAGTGCTGCAGGGGAGGAGCTTTCCCCCCAAACCAGTGAAAAGTGGCACACTGCTGTTAACTATTGGCTTACCATAAATTGACTTGAAGGCATATAACAACGGCCCGTTACATGTACATAACCTACATACAGGTTAGAAAGGGGCGTCTCTTCCAGATGTCCCTAACCCTAATACGAACTGAGTCTGTACGAAATGGTGGCAGCCATTCCACACGGCCGCAGCCATCTTGATGTAGCGGATGCACTGCGTTTGCATGTCGCGCCCCAGAAATGATGCCGCGAGTGCATGCTTTGGCACTTGCGGCGTCTCTTCCGGGTCGCAGGAAGGAATGCGATTTTCACGCTCCTTCTTTGCAGCGTCCGGGAACTGTGCCGTTTGCCTGCTGCGGTTCCCGGATGCTGCAACCGGCGGCCGCAGCAGACTGCTGCTTTTCAGCGGTCTGTAACCCGCCAACAAATGGGATTTTAAGTGAGCATGCAAGATCATCTGAATACTTGAATTGTTCCAGTCTTGCTGACCTCAGTGGGAATATTATAGTGTATTCCCTCATGGCACAACCTTTGTTGTTTGTAGTCAGGAACTGTGATGCTTCCTTTATTTTTATAGCCATTGTGGAAATTAGCATTATGTGGTAACAGTCTAGGCCTAGAGAGCCAGCGTTGCATAGCAGTTTGAGCATTGGACTGCAACTCTGCAGACCAGGGTTTGATTTCCAGATTAGCAATGACAGCAACAACAACTAGACCTCAGTGCTGCTGCAGTCAGGAAACCTGCCAGTTAGATGATTGCTCTTTGATACCTTCCCTGCTTGAGTAGTTATGCAAATAGAGAAACAATGGTGTCAATGAGCTACCGGTGAATTTATTGCTTAGACTGCCTTGTCTTGGAGCAAAGGTGATGACAAAGGTTGCTGCTCATCTATGTTATGCTTAGAGACGTAATTCTTAACTATGGGGCAACGCAGACTGGCAAAATATGCCAGCTTCGGGGCAGCGTGGGGGTGTGGTATTTAGATACCACACTTCCCGATGCTGCCCCCATGCTGGCATCACACTGCCTGCCTAACCACATGGTGGGCAGCATTGTTCCACGTTGGCAGTGCAGTGTTTAGATGCTGCACGCTGCAGGAGCACCAAAAAGTCACCACCGCCATGGTGGAAAAGCTCAACTCAAAAAGGAATGGCTTTCTTCTGCTTCTTTCTGAGCCGGCAAATAGCCAGATAAAAGCTGTGGTGTGCAGTTGCCACAGCCCCGATTTAGCATTCAAAGGGGCAACATCAAGCCTCCCCTTTGAGCTGGTCTGTGTTGGCCCTACAGTTGTTGTTGTTTTAATTCAAAGGAAAGAACAGGTAATTTTAAAAATTTTCTTCCCATAGCAAGAAAGTGTCAGGTTTGATTAACCCTGTCATGTTTTCATCTTTGAAGTATAGTTGAATTAAGCTATGCAGATGAATAATGTGAACATGGGATTGTGCTACAGTATGTTTTGTTATGTTTATAGAGTTGCTTTAGTATCCCAGTATAATATGCATGCATTTTATATGAAGGACTGCTTGATTTTTTTTGTTTGTGTTAGCTGAAGACAGGGTAATTAATAGGGAAGTGCAGAGATGGGCAATCTATGAATGAAAGGGGAGATGGTTGGAATGCCAGCTGTGCATGGGTGGATTTCTTTTTCTTCAAGGCTTTTATCAACTAGCTGGCCATTAGCTAAGGTTGGAAACACTGGCAATACTGAAAGAGACTTTATGTTATGGGAAAGTAAATCTCAGTAAAATAAATAGCCAGCCAAATTTATGGGAAGGAGTTACACTTCTGTATGCTTTGTATGTGGTTTGTGGGGAGTGGAAGCTCAGTTCTAAGACATTTTCTTGGTAACATCTCTGCAGCTTCAGAAATAAAACCTTACAGTTCAACTTACAGAGCATTGCTTTACTATGTTGATGGGAGAGTTCACCCAGTTCTCGACAGAAAGTCTTTGACAACCACCCAGTTTTTGAAGCTTATTTGCAAGTGAAGACTTTTTTTAAAATTGCACTAATGGTAGCCGTAGATGATTGGAACACAAAAGTAGGAAACAGAGCAGAACCAAATTGGATGAGAATTTGGCTTAGTATCAAGGAATGAAACAGAAGAGTAACACTGTATTCTGTGAGGCCTACAGTTTATTCACTCAAAATGATTATTCCTCAGGCAACTGAACAAATTATTGCATGCATGGGTGGATAAGCAGATGTAAAATTATAATCTTATTATAATGGATGGTGCTTCTTTTTTCCCAGTTGTTTTATTGATATTATTTGGTCAGACTTTGTATTATATCCAGTGATTGATTTTGCTACACCTTGTCTCACTATAAATGCCACCCCATTAATTCTTACAGTTCTATTTCCAAAATAATACACAGTGCACCTATCTAATTGAAATGTTCAATTCCTGTTTTCCTTAGCTTTTTTTACTCGAAATATTGCAATGTTTATATATTCCTTTTCCTGTTTTGCAAAGTCTTAATAATAAATAATAATATTAAAAGCTTTATTTTACCCTGTCTCTCTGTCGGAGACAAGTCTTAGGTTTGCCTGATTCATGCTTTTTGTTTTCCATGTTCCTGTTATATGTGTTGTGCAGTTCTGGATTTTTCTTTTGCCTCTGATTCACCTTTGGCTTGAGTCCAGTTCCATCATTACATACAGCACCATCCATATATTTCCTCTTCTAGATAAGTGCCTTCTGACCTAGGAGTCTCATTTCCAGCACTAGCTCTTGTTTCAATTTTAGGCCCATTCATACTATGGATATAAACTGGTTTGAAATCGGTTTATTTCTGCGATGTTCACACTCAGCCAGACTGCAATCAATGCACTTTGCAGGGGTGGGGGTGAGTAAAAAGCCCACTTAAATTGGTGTATTTGGCACCAGGTCCCTTAGTATGTGCTTTTTTAAAAGCTGCATTGATTTGTATCTTCAGCAGTCAAATCGATTCAGATCAACCTGCATCATTCCTGGAAATGGAGGCACCTCTGTTCTAAATTGATACAGTGGCAATTGTGAACAGAAACAGGATTAAAATGTCATGGAGAGATTTGGTATCCTAAAACTGTAGTGGGATACCAAAGCAGTTCTGAATTGGTGTGGAGATGCGAATCTCTTTGTTCAAAAAAGTTAATGTGAATGACCGCTTTGATTGTTTTATTATAAGGTTTTTGTGGTAAAAGACACTTGGGCCTAATTCCCACTTACCTCTTGATTCGATTCTTGTACCAGTTCCTGAAACTGGATCCACAAACACAGTGATTTCCACTATGTTTGTCCTGCTGTCAAGAATTGGTGTAGAAAATGACAGCCGCGGCTTCCTCGCCATGCCTCCCTCCATCTTCCTGGCCATATCGGTAGGCCGGGGGCGAAGGAGAGGCTGAGATGGAAGGAGAGAGGCAGGCCAGGAGGATGGAGGACTAAGGACAGAGCAGGCATGGAGGTGTGGCCAGGAGGCTGGGGAAGCTGCTGCCCATGGGAACCAGGGCAGTTTTGAATCCAATTTGAATCCACCTGGTTCCCACTTGGGCTGAATTGATTTATTTCTAAATAAATTTATTCAGTCCAAAAAACAATCTATTTTACCAGCATCCTTTTGATGTGGGTTAAATGGGTAAAAACCATGCTCCCCCCTTTCTGAATCACTTCAGTGATTTGAATTAAGTGAGAACCAGGGTGGTTTAAACCGAATCATTTGGAATCACAATCCATCTTAAACCATAGTGCGAATGAAGCCTTGGAACCATTTTACTGGTGCCTCTTTCAGTACAATGCTAATAAGAGTTATCTAAGGTGCAACTGCTGTTATCTGTAAGAGATCCTCCACCAATGTCATCCACTACTCCTGCTGCCCAGTAGCTGTTTGTCACTTTTAGTCTAGCTCCTTTTTGACATGGGGAACACTACCAGTCACAATGCTACTATTAGCATAGCCTCTTGCTTCACAGGAAAACACTGTCCCACCACAACAGAATGACAGTGCCATAGTAGGGTACATAGAGTCCATACTTATTCAAATCCAGGTCAACAGAACTTGTCATTCCCGCTCAACCACCAGATATTTATCATGGCCTATCTTGATAAATAGTCTAGCTTTGCTTCATGCATAGAACTACATCTGGTCTCAATCAACCACTTGGTTTTCTCAGAGCTTGGAAGTAAGATGACACAGATACCAACATTAGCTGTTTTCTGTTATTTTGAAGCAGTGAGAACAGAATTATTTTCCCATTGCAAAATAATATAACCAACTGGTAGCATCATTTCTCTTTAAATTATACTAATAGTATAAGAAATATTTTTTTTAAATTACTGCTAAAATATTGTTTTGATAGTTAATTAGTAGAATTTGGAAACATTTTTATTCTTTTAACTGATTTTTGTAAAATAATAGCAATAGTAACAAAAACAATGATGATTAATATGGTGGTGATTACGCTAGTAATCTGCCTCAAAACAATATGTTGCTGTCTATTAAGTTAAATAAATCACAATAATAGTGAGGAATAAGGCAGCACGGGTTTCATGTCCTAGCAAATACATGAATGAATGAATGAATGAATGGAACATGTAACCAAGAAGTTCCCACACAGAGCATCCTTTGGCAAAACACAGGATAGAAATCTATCTCAACTACAAGGTTTTTCGTATCCTCTTGTCTTAATTCCTTGGATAAGGATGTATTTTGTTATATGCTGAGAACAGAAGCTATTTTGGTCTTCTCCAGAGGAAAGTATTTTTTTTTCTCCTAATTTTCATTTTTTTAATATAACAGATTCTGAAACTTAGGAAAGAAGCTTGTAAAAATCCCCAGGTGGCTGTTTTGCCTTGTTCCAAAGAATGAGGGTCTCAAAGCATTGTTCCATTGCATTGTGGGAGAACGAGTGCTGTATCAGTAGAGGGTTGCGTATAAGCTTTGCTTGGTATTTATTATCCATATTCATAAAATGAATGAAAGAGTTCTTGCCTTCTCTATCTCTCTTCTCCCATCATTTATCAGCCAACAGGCTCCAAAAAGCAGAGGTGGAGGGAGGGACACAAGCAGCAGAAAAAACAAAGGCACCCAACCACACTGGGACAACCTTAACCCAATGATCCACCACCCCTTCCCATGCCAGGAACAAAGGGGAACTCAGCCAATCCACAATCGAGGTGACGTCCCCTCTACTCAATGAAATAAAATGTAATGAATCCTGAGAGTGGCTGGAACCCAATCATCCCAAGCTCTGTCCTCTAATCTTTGCATCACAGCATAACTGCTGTGGCTTTATTTAAACCAGCCTGTCTCATCTCAAGGGAAGGCATATCCCCCTGAGATGAGAGTAGGAGGGATAGTCCTTGCTGTGCCCCTTCAAGTTGTTTCTGACTTATGGAAACATTAAAGTTAACCTAGCACAGGATTTTCTTGGCAAGATTTGTTAAGAGAGGTTTGTCTTTGCCTTCTTCAGAGGCTGAGACAATATAACTTTCCCTAGATCATTCAGTGGGTTTCTATGGCTAAGAAGGAGATTCAAAACCTGGACCCCAGAGTCATTGTTCAACACTCAAACCAGAACAGTACCCAACAGGAATCAATTGCCTTCTTAAAATGTCCAGAACTAAGATAGAATATTTTTCAAAAGTGTCAAATTGGGATCATAACTAAATCATATTGTCTGTGCACACATCTGAGAAAGAGAAATGTATAATTGCAATGTACAATTCCAAGGCTAAATAAGGAAGCATGTGGCATTTGTGCTGGTCATAGAACAACACAGGATCGTCCTTATTCTTGTTTGGATTACTTAAATTGAATGTAAAAAAAAAAAAGTAAAAAACAGCTTTAAGCTATCCAGTTGTCACTTGTTCATAATGATGATGATGATGATGATGATAATAATGTTTGTTTATATTCCACCTTCCTCCCAGTATATGAAGCTTAATAACATGAAGCTTGACTGAGTTTATTTTCTATTCATATTTCAAGGTACTAGGTATATGGTCATAGTGAACAAGTGATTCCTTTAGAAATTTTAATCCATGCAGTTGTAATATTAGCACTTTCAATATTATTTTTGAGAGCCTGCTGGGATTCTAAGTGGTGTAATCTCATTAATATGATCGCAGATTACATTCTTGTAATCCTGTGTTTATTAAGGAGGAATCCCAACAGAAGAACAAATGATTGTATAATAGAAATGTGGTGGCATTCACTTTTAGGAAAGCCTCTCAACCCTTGAGGCTCAAACAATCTCTGTAAGAGCCTAATAATTTCACATTTCTTTGAAGTTTCCCATAGTTTATGTAAATTCAGTGGAAGAGCGAGAGAGAGAGAGAGAGAGAGATGCCATCAGAAAACTATGACAGTTCTAAATGGAGAAATAATACATAGAGGAGCATTCTTCATTTCTCAGAACCTAGCTGTCCTGTAAAAACAAAGTCTGGCAGTGTGATAGTGTCAGCGCAACTGCTGGGGTCCAACAACCACTGTCAGCAACTCAAACAAGTCCTGGGGTTAAATCAGACCCTTGGAGCAGAGCTGGCAAATTTCCAGAAGCCGAAGCGTGGCTCCAAAGTCCAAGTTGGGATGACAGCAACTGGATGTCTTCCAGGAACTGCAGCAATGCAGGAACCTCTGGGGACACACAGCAAACCGATGCTATAGCTTTTTCTGATAAACCACCAGAGAAACTAAGTCTCCCAAAGTGCTCTTTATTAACAGTGCTATTATACAAAACTAGATTTCTAAAACTCCAAACCATACCAATCCAACTCCTTCTACAAACCCACACCACACCCTTGCAACCCCTGGGCTTATATAGTCTCCAGACCATGTGGTCTCCCAAACCCAGTGAGTTCAGGTGTGTAATCATGTCATGTGTCTCCTGTGCAATCCAGACACATGGTTTCATCAGTCATGGCTACGTGCACTTGGGCACTGAAGTGTCCTTGAGCCAATGAGCTTCAGCTGAGCTTGATCAGCCTTGCCACTCTGCTGAATGCTCATGGCCAAACACACACACATCAAGCATTTCCCTGTGTGCTGTGTTTTAACCCTTCAAATCCCTGACAGATAGATCCCCCTATCCAGCTTAAATCTGCTGGATAGCTCCTATCATTCACCTGGCCTTTTACTTTCAAGATCACCCCACCCTGCCCCTAGCTGGTCTCAAAGACTATACAGGACATGTGACTATGCTGATCATTCGGTTCAATACATTACCAATTGTTCTTCTTAATTATTAAATTAGAACATCCAGATTGAGATGTAGAAAATAACATTGGCAAAGGTTAATTCCATAATAAATAAAATAATATATATAGGCAGGATACAGACAGCCCTTTTGGGGTGGCCTGCCTCCGCCCCTTTCCCCAACAGATCGGAGCCTCAGCTGCTACCTTGGCAGCACCAAGGACACCCCAACAGCAGTGGGGAAAGGGAGAAAGGGGCCACTCGGCCCTTTTCTCTTTGTATCGCTGGCACGACCATTTAAACAGAGCTCCTTCTGGCACGGCTGAAAGTGCACCACAAGCACCCTGCAGTGGTGCCAAGACGTCACGTTCTCACTGTGCTGTTTGGCTGCGGTGCAGCCGTGAAGTCATAATGGCGGCGCCTATGTAGAAAGGGCACCGACATTACAACGCCGCGACCACGTACTAGGGTTGCGGGGCATCTAGAAAGGATGGCCCGAGGCAACCCTAATATGTATCCAGGCCGGCGCTTTGTGCCGGTCTGGATAACGCCATATTCTTATGTTAGTACCACACAAGTACACAGTGATACCTCAGTTTCAAGCAAAGCAAAGCAAAGCAACATTTCTCCTTGAACTTTCTCTACATTCTCAGCTCCCCAAACCTTATTTAGGTTTTATCCATTCCTCTCTAGCTAACAGCCCTAACTCTAATTCTGATGTTTCCAATTAACTGTTAAAAACAAAACTCTAGGTTCTAATCTTTCCCCATTAGTTCACCCCTTGAGCATTTCATGAGCTGCAGTTGTCTGGATCTACTCAGGCTTGCCTAGCTTATTCCTTCACAAGTTGCTTGTGTTGAAGGACAAAATAGATGAATGAGTTCTGACGTGTAAGATGACTTCTTTTTCAACTATCCTCATCATCTGCTAACTGAAAAGAGTATTATGTGAATTATGTACTATGAGTATTGGTATAAAACAGTGGTGGAGAGATTGAGATATAAATTAGGGACCAAATAATATTGTCAGCTCTTGTAAGAAGACATTAGGTTGCCTTAGTGATATCTCTCAGTGGTGTCATTAGGGGGGCTGCAGGGAGTATGGACCACACTGGATGGCACCATCAGAGGAAGTGACACTGAAATTACTGTCTATAAAATTATTTTAGAAACAGTCATTTTAGTGTACACTGATCCAGTTTCTCCAGTCTAAGAAGCAGACCTAATCTACAACATCACTATTGAATTAATGTCTTGGCACTTCATTCTGGCTCAGAATTCCTGCATGGCAGGGGTTTGGACTGGATGGCCCTTGTGGTCTCTTCCAATTCTAAGGTGCGTTACAGACTGCCGCTTTGTGGCGGTCTGCTGGCGCTGCTGTTTGCTCCGCGAGGGAGCCGCAGCAGCTAAACCGTGCGACTCACTCATGGAGCAAAATGGAGCTTCTTCCTGCGGCGCAGTTATGACGCTTCAAGGTGCCAATGGCACACTCGCGACATCATAAGCGCCGTGTGACGTGCGGACACACAGCATCTGCTACGTCAATATGGCGGCGGCCGTGTGGAACAGCCGCCGCCATATTGTATGTATTCACTACGTACTAGGGTTAGGGGGGTGCGGAAGCACCGCCCCTTCCTAACCCTAATACGTAGTGAATACGTACTTTATGGTGGTTTGTAATCCGCCTAAGATTCTATGATTCTATGATGCTTTTGGCCATATGGAGCTGCTTTACCTTGGAGCCCTTTTGTGAATGGAGCTCAGCTGGGGAGGCAATTACCACAACAAGGAGAAAGTAGAACCACTTGACTTCAGAGCAACTTCACAAGGGAGGCTTTCCCAGGGAGGAGGTGGTGGCCCAAAGGAGAAAATATTTTTTAAATTATTTCTCCTTGGGGCTACAACCTTAGGCCCCAGCTGAGGCATGCTCATGAAGTTGCTCTGAAGTCAAGTATCTCTATATGGCAAAAGGCTTCAGCCAGAAAGAGCCATCCAGCCACAAGATCAATAGTGAGGGGATAATCTGATCTAACTGCCTGGGCCCATTTGGTGAGGGTAGACTGGGTCCTTCTGTGTCAGAGGAAGCAGGTTGGTGTAGACTGGTCCTGCCCATTTATGTTTCTACATATAGGAGCACGAATTTAATTTTAGTCATTTGCAATAGGGGGCGGGTGGGATCAGAGACTCCTTAGGCATACAAAGGCTGGGGGGGGGTGGGTGAAAATTGGAAAAGAAGATGGAATGCATTGAAAATCTGAAATCTGGAAGCAGACTTTTTTCCATAGAAAGTGACACCAGGAGATACCATACTGGGTGACACCATCCCTAGTAATGTCACAGACACCACCATATTTCTCTCTCTTCCTTACACATTTGCAAGAGAAGGAAGATGACACTTTGAAACATTTAACACTACACAGTTATATTGCTATGATCCCACTTTAATTCTGTTGATTCCATGCTATGGATCTTGTAATATTCAGTTTAGGGAGGGGTATTTATAATTCTCTGCAGGGGAGCTCAAGTTTCTGTCCAAACAGCAGAGCCCAGGATTGCATAGGATGCAGCCATGGTAGTTATCATGGAGTCATAGTGGCATAAGTTTCCCAAAGTCAGTGCTCTCCAAAAGCTTTGTACTAAGGTTTCCATCATTCATAAACAGCCTGTTGTACATCTGGAGAAGCTATCCTACAGGGGTGTTACTAACAAAATTGAAAACTGAATTCTAAACATTATTATATTACATCTCTTGAGAGCTACAGCAAGGCCTTGTTTACAAATCAATAATGAAGAAGGCAGTCAGGAAAATCTGAAAATCTGTTCTTGTTTGTGAGAGTCCTTGGTAGAATGATCTTTGCTGATGATCCTCCCTGCCTTGAGGACATCTCCTGGCATGTTGCAATAGTTCCTGAGTTTTTAAAAAAAATATCCCGCATAGTCTTAAGATACATCACAGATCTCTGTTATCTTTTAAGTTAATAAAGTTATAGCCCTGGATAATCCAATGGCAAGTGTCTTATCTCTTTATTCTAAGTGTGGGTACAATAAAAAGGGCCAGGAATAAAGCCCCAAAGAACCCCAATGGAGAAAGGGAAAGCAGAGGAGGAGCTTCTTCATACAAAAGTAATAAAAGAGTGAATAGATGTAGTATGAATCGCAGAAACCTAGAGGCAATATGGGAGTGATTTATTTCTATCAAAGATGACAGAGAGGTCAAACAAGATAAGACTGACTAGAGATCATTGGATCTGACGGTGAAGAGATCATCCTTGTTTTTGGTGAGGGCACTTTTAGTGGAGTGCTGAGGGCAAAAGCAGAGTTGGAGGAGTCAAAAGCAGATCTGGAGGAGAGAAAAACCAAGACAGCAGGAAAAAGCAGCACACTCCAGGAACACAGAGATAAAATGTGAAAGAGAAATTTGGTAGTGGACTGATAATGTCAATGAGTTAAGGGAAGTTTTTATGAGTATATGGGGAAAAACAATGGCATGATTGAAGCAATAATGAAAGAATTCAGAGGCAAAATAGGTGATATTGTGGTGGATGGCAGTGAAGAAACTAGAGAGAATTGGATTGAGGAGACAAATGGAAAACAGCAGGGTAATCAACCTGCTGGACTGGTTGAATGGAAATGTTGTCCACAGAGACAGAAAAGGAGTGTTGAAGGTTGGGCTTAGGAAGAAAGACAAGAAGCTCCGTCTTGGACATGTTGAGCTTCAAACGCCGATGGCGCATCCACTGTGAGACAGCTGTAAGGCAAGACTAGACTTGCTGTTCAAGCCTTGGAGAAAGGTCAGGGGCAGAAAGATACAGCTGGGTGTCATTGGCATACAGATGGTAGGAAAAACCAAAAGAGCTGATGAGTTTTCCTAAGGACAGTGTGTAGAGAGAAAACAGAAGGGGACCCAGAACAGAGCCCTGGGGAACTCCAACAGATAAGGGAACAGGAGAAGAAGTCTGACCCCCTGCAACTACTGCAAAAGATCTGCCAAACAAGTAAGATCTAAACCTTTCAGCATTTCAGGAAACAGCGCTTCTACGTATGTGCTAAACATTTCTTCTAGTTTGACCTTCAAGGAACCAACACAAAAGGGAAAGACACTTCACAGAACTGTACCTACCTGTCCCTACCTCTACTGCCCCCTGCTGCCACATTGTTACTTGCGCAAATATATATGCGCTTCCAATACAAACTGGCCCCATTCATAGCATCTCCAGACTGTGCCTGATCTTGTGCAGCACCAGAGAAGTTGTATTCTCACTCAGGTGTCAACCCGCAATAACAGCAAGTGAGAAAGAGAGAGAATGCTACCAGCCCTGCCTCCTTGTAAAGCTTGAAGTCTCATCTTCATAA
>NC_056525.1:227976025-228015458 GCF_019175285.1 Sceloporus undulatus
GATGAGTTTTCCTCAGGCAGTGTTGTAGAGAAGGACAAACAGAAGGGGAGAGACCACGCAGAATACAAGCCCCTGACGAGAGAAGAGCGAACACAACGGAGAGAGATGGAGAAGGAGGAGAAAGAAGGTCCGACCCCTGAACTACTGCAAAAGATTCTGCCAGCACAAGTAAGATCTAAAAAGGGTGCACCAGAGCGCACACCACCGATGTACGATAGACTAAGCATAGAGTACCCCCCCCCCACACCACCACCGACGCTTCTTTTTTTTTTTACGAGATTATTCAATTAGGAGACAGTGATCAACAGTGTCAAAGGTGGCAGACAAATCGAGAAGAATGAGAACAGAGTAAAGGCCATTAGCCTTGGCCTGTAAAAGGTCATTCGAGATCTTAGTGAGAGCTGTCTCTGTGGAATGCCTTGGGCGGAAACCAGACTGAAAGGATCGAGAATGGGAGTTGGCTTCAAAGAAACTCAAGACAGCGCGAATAAACAACCCGTTCAAAACCTTAGAAAGAAAGGGGAGAAGAGAAATCGGAGACGATAGCTAGAAAAGAAGAGGGGTCAAGAGAAGGTTTTTTTCAGAATTGGGGAAATGAAAGCATGTTGAAGTACTAACGGGAAGGAGCCTGTAGAGAGAGAGAGATTGAAGAATGAGAGAAGCGGAGGGCAGAAAGGAGGGAGCTATAGAGATTAGAGAACGAGTAGGAATAGGGGAAGGTCAAGATGGACAGGTAGCAGGGTTTGCAAGAGTTCAGAAAGTGTAGAGAGTCATCCAAAGAAGCAGGAGGAAACACAGAAAATTTTTTAGGCGAGGGGGAGAAAGAAGATTATGAGGCAGAAGAAGAATCAGGAGGGACATATCTCAGAGCGAATAGTGGTAACTTAGAGATGAAATAGTTAGCAAAGTCATTAGGAGAAGAAAGATGAAGAGACAGGAGGAGAGGGAGGTTTAAGCAAAGTGTTGAAGGTGGAGAACAAATGCTGCGGGCGCCTCTCATTGGTGGAGATCAATGATTTGTAATAATTCTGTTTTGCATAGAGAGAGGGGCTGTGAGAAGGAAGAAAGAACAAATTTGAAATGGATAAAATCAGCCACTGTTTGGGACTTTCTCCAAAGACCGTTCGGCCGCTCTAGAGGCAGGACCGAGAGAAACTTAATGTTGGGGGTAAGCCAGGGTGAGGTCTAGTCTTGGTAGAAGAAGTGCGTACAGAGAAGGGGACAAAACACAAAATGGTCAAGAGTTTAGGAAAGAGTGGGTTAATAAAGACATAGCTGAATCGCAGATCCCTGAGATTAGGGAAGAGAGAGATGAAACCAGGGTCAGACCAAGATGGTTTAGAGTCAAACAGATTGAAGATCACGAAAATGGCACTGAATAGTATGGTGAGGAGGAGGAGTATAAGTGAGAGCAAAGGAGATTAAATGATGGTCAGATAGTGGGAAGTCAAGTGCCAGGTAGTCAGAAATGGCGCAGTTTGCAGCAAGAACTAGGTCAAGACAGTGACCAAGAATGAGTTGAAGAGTTGGAGTGTGGTTGGAGGCCAAAAGAAGCTAGCAAGATTAAAGCGAGATGTTGTGGGTTATTGGAATCGTCAACGTGGTATAAAGTCACCTAGGATCAAAGTGGGGACTGAATCTGAAAGGAAGAATGTAGCCATGATTCAAGTCAGATAGGAACTGGGTGGCAGAACAGGAGGGCGATAGATGACTGCAACCCGGAGCTGTAGAGGAGAAAAGAGTCTAATAGATGAAACTCAAAGGAAGAGAAATGATAGCTGGGGGGAAAAGATAGAACTTGAAACTGGCAGGAGTTAGATAGCAAGATACCACCCCTCCTCCTCGACCCTCAGGACGGTGTGTGTGTGCGTGAAGGAGAGACCACCAAAAGAAGGCAGAGGAGGTTGCAGTATCATGGGTGGGAGCCAGGTTTCGGTGAGAGGGAGGGAGGTTAAAGGATTTAGAGAGAAGAGGTCATGAATTGCTGTTGCTTTAGGGGCAGCAGAGCGGCAGTTCCAGAGAGGAACAGAGGAAGGGAAGCAGGGAGACGGGGAGAGGCCGGATGTGGGATCAGGTTAGGAGAAATTGGCGAGCCATGGAAGGATGGGATTCACAGAGAAAAGAAAGAGGTGAAGCTAGCTTTACAATTAAAGGTCAACAAGAACAACAATAATGACAAAACAATAATAATATAGCCAGCTCCAGGCCTCTTGGGTAGGAGTCCAATGCAAGCAGGAAGTTCTTCCAGGGAAGACACAGGTTATATGGCCTTCTTTCCTATGGAGAATTGGGACCAGCAGCGAGAGTGAGATAGAGCCAGGGGTGCCATCTGGGAAGGGTAGAGTTCCTTGTGTAGGGCTGATGGGAAGCCCTACCTTCCTTCTTTCCCCACAGAGGCAGAGATGGAGCCAAGGGCCTTCTGGGAAGGGTAGAGTTCCTTTGTGTAGGCTGATGGAAAGCCCTACATTCCTCTTTCCCCACAGAGGCAGAGATGGAGCCAAGGGCCTTCTGGGAAGGGTAGAGTTCCTTTGTGTAGGCTGATGGGAAGCCTACCTTCCTTCTTTCCCCACAAGGCAGAGATGGAGCCAGGCTACAACATTCCTTCAACCAGTCCAGCAAGCCCCAGTCTTGGCTTTTCTTTGACTCTTCCTCTGTCGGTGTATACCTCTAGATCCAGACCACAGCCAAGGCTTGTAGATTCTTTTTGTACAATATTGCCAAAATCCGCACATATCTCTCCGTTCTACTTGCCAAGATCCTGGTCCATGCCCTATGATCTCAGACTTGATTACTGTAATGTCCTCCTGGCTGGGTTCCTTTTTCTCACCTCCGTCCTTTAATCTCTGTCCAGCATTCAGCTGCAACGCATTCACTTCCACCCACCGCTCTGACCACATCTCTCCTGTGTTGGCATCCTTCACTGGCTCCCTCTCCCTTTCCGCATTCAGTAAAGCTCCTGTGTAGAATTCAAAGCCCTCATGGACTGGCCCTATTTACTTATCAGACCTTCTTTCTCCTCACCCTTCCCACCAGGGCCCTCCGTTCTGGTAGTCAAGGGTTCCGGTCCCAGCCCAGGATTTCCTCTGCCCTAGCCTGGATTCGCCCCTTTTCACTTGCTGCCCCTCACTCCTGGAACCTTCTTCCTCCACAGCAAGAGCCATCACTTCTTTAACCAGCTTCAAAACGAGTTGAAAACCATCCTATTCAGAAAAGCCTTCCCAGGCATCGCATAATTGTCGCTTACTATCTGATGTTCTGTTGTTGGCTGTTTATCGATCCATTTCCTGTATTGCTATGTTCTGTATAGTATTATCTACTTGTGAGTATGTATTTTCCCTGGATAATTATTAACCTTCCATTTGTGAGCCAAGCCCTCCTCCAGTCCATCTGCCTTGGTCCAGGCCTCGGAGGTTGAAGAGAACTGTGGACCTCTTACCCTTTCCCGTCACCACTCCCTTCTCCTTCTGTGTCATGTCTTTTTAGATTGTAGCCTGAGGGCAGGGAACCGTCTAACTAAAAAATGATTGCATGTACAGCGCTGTGTAAATTTACAGCGCTTAAATAAAAGGTTAATAATATATAATAAAATAATAATAATAATATGTGGGGAAGAGAATTAGTGAAGTTGATACTAGAGAAGTGTTAGTAGATGTGGAAAAAAGGGAAAGACAACAGTTATACACTCCAGAGACTTACACTGCAGATTTTATCAGCTCTAGCCAGCAGAGCCAATGACAAGGCTGATGGAAGTTGCGGTCTAACGAGATCTGGATGGCCAAGCATAGCCCATTCCTGTATTAAGGGGCCTATAGTGTGGCCTGGATGCTTTAACCCCACTACATCAACATAGACCTGATAAGAATCATTTCTCACCTGGAAACTATGTCATGATCTATCTATGCTCTTGCCATTTATCACTTGGGGTATGGCCAGGCAAAACAATCTCAGTGCTGCTATATGCATAGGCACACATGCATCTCTTATAGACGCCCCTGGGCCTAGTACGGACTCCGCCTGTACAAGATGGCGCCGGCCCTTCTACATGGCCGGCGCCATCTTTGCGTATCGGACACTGAGCGTCCGTACGCATCGCGTCGCTTATGACGTAGCGAGTGCACCCCTGGCGCCTCACTACGTCGCAAACGCGACAGAAAAAGAAGCTCCATTTTGGAGCTTCTTTTTCGGTCCGCGCGGGAGTCGGGCCGTGTGAAGGCTCCGGCTCCCCCGCGGACCTACTGGCGGCGGCGGCAGAGCGCCGCAAAGCGGAGGTATGTACCCCGCCACAATGTAGCAAATGAGCCCTCCATATGGTGACAATGTACAGTAGCTAGCCAGAAAAAATATTAATGTAGCTGTGTAACACTCCCTTTAGATCTATGGCTAAAATGGTAACTAGTGGGTTTCTAGTGGGTATCATTTTTCTGCTTACCAGTGCTTTGAAATATGGAAGTCCTCAAGTCCTGGAACGTATAGTGTGATTTCCTTCCCACCAGGTATTTTCATCTGATGCTGATTGCATGCTTTCCCCTTCTTTTCTTGTTTTTGATTTGGCTTTCAGTGAGAGGTGGGTTTTAAAAAAAAAATACCTAATGAGCAGCTTTGTAGAGCAGAAAATAATGTGTTTCTGCCCTGAAGTCTGGCCTTTTCAAATTGTAAATTACAGAAGTGATAGTAATGCTAAAGCCAATTATGATAACTCTAATCTGCCCAGGAACACAAATCATGTCTCTTGAGCAAAGTCATACAGTACTATACTGAAAGAAAATAGTACTTTTTACAGGTGCCAGATATCTTAGATCTTCAGGACCTAGGGCTGAACAGCAGATTGATCCCCAGATGCCATCAAAAGAGAAAGAGGAGGGCATTATACTGCTGGGAGGTGGGAATTTTCAGCATTAGATTTATGCCACATACTCTTGCTGTCTAGTAAATCTGGCAAAATGATAGATGTGTTCTCATGATTTTTAACTTTACTTATCAATTAAAATTCATACTCTGTGATGGCAATATTGTCATATTAGATGTCTTTTTACTAGTTTCAGATCAGCCCATCTTTACAGACAGATGAACGTGATATAAGAATGGATTGCTAAGTCCTCTGTAGCAGCAAGAAGAAAGTGAAACAAAAAGTGCCATGTCATCATCATTATCATCAACATCCCAGCAGTAGTCAGAATCCTGTTGGTGTCTTAGGCATGTGTCAGTTCCCTTATAGAAGTGATTGAACATTTCTGTCTGACGGAGAACAGCAATAGTACATGGTTATGGAAGCAGAGTATATGTGATACAACTGTGCATGGATGTGCATATACATTATCCACAGGTGCAAATGGATGCCCATTGTGTGTGAAGGTGGACATTAATGTGCATGAATGTGCATTGCGCATTTCACATGCACATGTGCTTTCAGTTGTGTGTTTGTTACACAATGCCACAATTCTCAAATAAGGTGATATTGTGCTACTCAAGCCTGACTCAGGCTTGTATCCTTCCGAGGTCGCTAAAATGAGTACCCAGCTTGTTGGGGGCAATTAGCTTATAGTTGTAAACCACTTAAACACTGTTAGTGCAGCATGAAGCGGTGTATAAATGAAGCTGTCTGTTTTACCCCCATAACTCCATGAGGATTAAATTACTTTCCATTTCCTGGATGTAGAGCCTTGGCTACTGTCATCTTACATCTGTGATATCTCCAATCATAAACAGACGCTGTAGCCATTAAACCTAGAAAAAAAAATAGAAATGCATGTGTGAATTGGTCCCTTTGTGCTTAGCAACAGAGTCTTTCTCTGCTTTAGTTAAAATGACATGAGGGGAGAGCCAGTGTGCACTACCTAGGTCTGCTCTTTTTGCCACCGTGCCACATAACTTCTGTTATCAGTAGCCTGCTCATCTCCATACACTGGAGAAAAAACATCTGCAGTGGGGAATTTCTCTTTCTCCATGTAATTTAGAATCCTGACCCTTGCTGTCCAGTGCATGGAGGACATCAAGCCCTCAAGCAGGAACATAATGGAAAGACCAAAGCAAGCTACCACATCCCCACTCACCCCTCAAACAATTTTAATTGTATGTGCAGAAGAATACCTGCCTAGAGCTATTGTCATATGACTTCTCTAAATAATTGAGTGGCTAGCCTGAATCTCATTGCTAGTCCCAACTAAAGTAGACCCATAGGCCTGTTACAGACTGCCAAAATAAAACTGCTTCAGGTCTCTTTGGAGGTATGCTGTTTAAATGATGCATGCGTCCTAAGAATCCGGAAGCTGCACCAAAGCTGCACTCCGGTGCTTAGGAATGGAGTGTGGCTTTGGCGCGACGTCCGGACTCTTAGGACCCATGCAGCATTTAAATAGCGTACCTCCAAAGAGACCCAAAACAGCTTTATTTTGGCAGTCTGTAACAGGCCATAGAATCAGTTGCAGATGGTGAATTAATACTTGTGTACAGCCCAGTGATTCAGTAGGTCTACTCTAGTTAGAACTAGCAAGTAGATGCTATCAAATACATCTTTCTCTAAAATTGTAGTCCACTTTGTAATTGGCAATTCTCATAATCACTCAAGCAACAAGAGTGATTTGTTTATTAATTTGTTTATTTTTCTGATTATAATATCCAAAGGCACGTGTCAAGGTGGCTCCTAATAATATTAAATAAATAAGTGGAGAAAAAATAATAAAATAATAATAAATACCAGGTACAATTAATCATATTTTCATATTCAGTAGAATCCTGATAGAATTCAAGACATTTTAAAGGCACATGGATAAAGAAAGTACAATACCCACTCAAGAGAAAAAACTTGTTCCTCAGTAACCAGTTAATTTCTAAAGCCTACCTTCATTAAAAAGTCTTTGACAGATAGCAAATATTTCTGATTTCTGTATATGAGTGTTAGTGGTAGACAGTGAGGAAAGCTGACAGGATGAAACTAAATGCATTTGAAAAGTGGCACTGGAAGAGGGTTCTATACATTACATGGACTGCTAAAAAGAGAAATGAATGGGTCTTAGAGCAAATTCTAATGAGCTCTCATTAGAAGCCAAGATGGTTAAAGTGAGACCATAATATTTTGGGCATAACATGAGATGATGTGACTAAAGTAGAAAGCAGTGGGCAAAGAGGAAAACTGTATTACAAGAGGACAGACTCAGTCAAGGAAACTATGGATTGGAGTTTACATAGCAGGAATATTTGGTATCTATATTAAGCAGAGTGGAGGGAGGGCTAGTGCAGCATGAGTTTGTGAAAGAAACAGGAGAAATTACTCTGAATGCTCTTGTAAGGTAAAGAAACATTCTTGTGTTTATTGTCTCAAGAAATTCATTTCAGCATAGGAAAGGAGATAGAAAAAAGAAGTTGACCTATACTTGAGAATTGATCACATGAGATGATAAAGTAGAATTTTAACAGGATCTTTGGTCAATACTTATCACATGTCATATCCTTGCATTTCATTTGTTTTTGTAGTGAACCTTTTCATTGACAGACAAAACTTGGCAATAGGCGATTAATCTTGCTGCTGCTCTATTACTGCTTTTGTGCAATAAGTTCCTTGTGCTCCAGTTCCACTTCTCAGGCATTCATGTGATGTGAGTAGACATGATTCTACTCCTTTCCACCTCTCCCCTATTAGCGATTGTCACCATCAACAGCTTCCTGAAGCTGGCTTCTGTGTGCACATTTATGCAGCAGCTGGTTTCAGGAGGCAGTTGGTGGTTGTGATCACTTGCATAGAGCTACTGTGTGAATATACACATAACAGCCCAATGCTTCAGGAGAAGGAAGGAGGAGCAATTGTGGTTACCAATTACCTCCCAGCTTCTGTGTGCCCATTCACACAGCACTTGTTTTTGGAAGGTGGTTGGCAGCTGCACCTGCTTGCATGGGGCTGCTGTGTGAATGGGTGCACAGTAGCTCTGCATTTTGGGAGGGAGAGAAGAAGCAATCATGACTGCCAACCACCTTCCTCTCTTCAATTTCTACACAATCAATCCTTGAAGGTGAGGTTACTGACACAAGGGCCTCCATAGCAGATGCATATGGGAAAATAAAGCACTTCAGATGGCCTCTAGGCATACAACCATGGAAATACATAATTTAGAATGACAGAAAATATGAATTCATACTGAATCTGTTGTACAGTTGGCCCTTCTTATACATGTTTTTTTTATACACTGATTCAAGCATCTTTGGACATACCAGGAGAAAACATGAAAAGATAATAATGTTTGGTAAAGTGGAAGGCAGTAGGAAAAGAGGGAAACTGTACTACAGGTGGACACAGTCAATCAAGGAAGCCAAACTCTAAATTTGAAAGATCTGAGCAGTGCAGCTGATGGCTGGGGCTCTTGGAAATCTCTCATTCTTAGGGTCTGCGTAAAGCGAAGTCAAGTTGATGGCAAACAGCAACAAATGACCAAAGAATTGGGCATTGCTCTTGTATTTTTTGTAAAGTGGTTGTTTTTAATCCAGCCATGGACAACATTCTAAAAGTGACAGTTACTAGGGTTCTCTCTGTGTGTTTTCCAATGCTAATTTGAGGACAGCAGTTGCCACTACATTTTGCAGGCAAATGCCAACATTATTACCGAACAATTTAAAGCACATCTGCTCATGCAGATTTCTGCTGGAAGTGGATTTTAAATAGTTTTGCAGATGGCTCTGTAAAACCTTCTGGTCTTTATTAGTAACCAGAGCTGTAAAGTCCAGCAGTAACAGAATACTGTAGAAAGGCAACCATAACAGCAGCTTAGCCAACAAGCTTGTTTTAAAGCATGGAGAAAAGAAATAGATTTGGCAAGAAAATAAAGCACAATGAAAGTATCTAAGGAGAAAATGGGGTTCAGCTACCATACTCAAGTCATGTAGTGTGAGGTGTCTCTGCTTCCTTACATCTTTTTAGCTTCTTTAATGTTACTTGAATTAGCTTCAAATGCAACAAGGAAAGGACTGAAACATCTTATTGACCTCTGGAAGACTAACAAGCAGCAAGAGGAGAATTGACATCATTCCAGTTTGTGATAAAATTTAACATTAAAGTTCATTGAAATGACTGAATTGGGACTGATTATAGTTGAAGGGGAGGACTTTGAGGTGATCTTGCATATATCTAAATGGAATTCATTGGCAACTATAAGAAATGCATCATCTCATTTTTTTTTAAAGTTGGCTAATACGAAAAGAAATAGATTTCCTTTTTTTCAACACTGATTCCATTTGAATTCATCTAAAATGTCACTTCACAAGGATTTCCATTAGGTGTAGTGTTACCCTAAAAGTTGGGGGGATGTGAGGGTCCCATCAGCAGTGTCATAGTCTCCTTAGATTTTAGAGCAATTATAGCTCACAAGGAAGCCTGTGAGAGGAGTAAGACTCTGGGGATCTTTTCACGTGTGTATATCACTAATAACTGCAGAGATTTCAGTAAAAGGAGGGTTTTATTTAAAAATGTGCAAAGGTATTCTATGGTATTAGCTTGTGTTAAATTCTTACTGTTCCGTGATCATCTGGTGTAGGAATGATGCTACTGTAATCCAGAGAAGTTACTCCAGAGTAAACCCAGCTCCAGGATAAGACATTGAACAATGATGGATAGTTTTTCCCTATCAGTAGGATAGGATAATATATGATGATATATATATATATATATATATATATGTGTGTGTGTGTGTGTGTGTGTGTGTGTGTGTGTGTGATTATATATATATATATATATATATGAGACAATATTTTGATGATACAGTTTCACTAATGCATATAAAGTTGGGGGGGGGGGAGTGGTAGGCACTAGGCAGGTTATTCAAGCATAGAAGTGTGTCACTGAATACCAAAGTCAGGATTGCCCACACCATTGCATTTCTGATTTCTATGTATGTTTGTGAAAGCTGAACAGTAAAGAAAGCAGATAGCAAGAGAACCAACTCATTTGAAACTGGAAGAGAGTTCAGCTGATATCATAGGCTAATAAAAAGACAAATCAATGGGTCCAAGAGCAAATCAAGCCAGAACTCTCCCTAGAAACCAAGGTGATTAAGCTGACATGGTCATACTTTGGATATATCTGGAGAAGGTATGACTACAGAAAATGTAATAATACTTGGTAATGTGGGAGACAATTGGAAAAGCTGCATTACAGGTGGATAGATTCAATCAAGGGAGCCAGAGCCCTGAGTTTTCAAGACCAGAAAACAGTTGTTCACAACAGGGTGATTCTGAGGTCTCTCATTTGCAGGGCCACCATAAGTCAAAGCAAACTTGAAAACAATTAACAGTGACAACAACAAGAAGACAGATCACATTTTTGCATAGCTTTTCCATATCACTTTTCCACTGTACAAGATGAATCCAGACAGATTGCACCACAGTGTTCTTTTGAAAGTGCCAAGGCAGCACTAAGCCCAAATAAGATAGACTTTTGTTAAAGGTATGAGAACATTTTAATTGAAAGAGCTGTAGTTGGACAAAACAAAAAGCTGCTGTCCTAAGCAGCTGCTTGTATTGTTCTGGCCCTAGGAGCAAACTTAACAATGAGAAATTCAAAGTGAGTAAACTTTTGTGACACTTCCCAACAGCTTTCCAAATTTTATAGGCAATCAATATTTGCAGGAAATGATGATGGAACTATTGTCCGTGGCCACAATTCAACTCAGAATTAAGAAGGCTTAAATCTGCTGAAATCAATAGTTCTCCCCTGGCTTATCTAAGTCTGTATTGTAATTTATTTATTTATATATTTATTTATTAAAGTATTTATCATGAGATTTGTGGATGGTGTCAACATGACACAATAAACATTTTTTAAAGGAAGGAGTTAATACAGTACAATATTTTAAACAGGATAAAAACATATTAAATAAGATACATTTTCTAAAAGAAAAAAACCTTAAGAGGCTATTAAGAGCCAATGTGGTGTAGCTGTCTGAACAACGGATTAGGATTCCAGGATACTTGGTATCAAACTCATCTTCTTATGGCAAAGTCTCTAGGAAGCTAAAAGGCTATTAATGTAGAAGAAGACTACAAGAGTGATGAAATAACTTTTCAACTTTTCAAATTCCATAAAATTGCAATATTGTTACAATCAGCCATCGATATCCATGGACTTTGCATCTACAGATTCAACCAGCTACAGCTTGAAACTATTCAACCATTCCTCCCCCACTCCAAAAAAAAAAAAAAAAACACCTTGATTTTACAATTTTTAAATAAGGGACACCATTTTTCTATGCCACTATTTATAATGGGACTTGAGAGTCCACAAATTTTGATATTCACGGGGGGGTTCTAGAATAAAAACTCAGTAGATATTAAGGCCCCACTGTATTTTAAGGTAGTTACATAATACTTTTTATGAATCTGATGTTAAATACCTTTGATAAAGAAAAATAAAGGATAACTTTGGCGGGATACACACCGCCATTTAGTACGTATAGGATACGTACTAGGGTTAGGAAGGGGCGGTGCTTCTGCACCCCCCTAACCCTAGTACGTATCCTATACGTACAAGATGGCGGCGCCCCTTCTACATGGGCGCCACCATCTTTACGTACTGGACGCACAGCGTCCAGACGTGTCGCGGCGCCTGTGACGTCGCGAGTCCGCGCCAGGCGCCTCGCGACGTCATAGATGCGCCGCAGAAAGAAGCTCCGAAATGGAGCTTCTTTTTTGCTCCGCGCGGGAGTCGCGCGGTTTGGTTTGGGAGCGCCGCAAAGCGGCGGTTTGTAACCCGCCTCTATTTATCTGGAGGCGCAGTGGTTAAATGCCTGTACTGCACCCACTCACTCACAAACCATAAGGTTGTGAGTTCAAGACCAGCAAAAGGGCTCAAGCTCGACTCAAGCTTGCATCCTTTCAAGGTTGCTAAAATGAGTACCCAGATTGTTGGGGGCAATTAGCTTACACATTGTAAACTTCTTAGAGAGTGTTTAAGTGCACTGATAAGCAGTATAGAAATGTACTTGCTATTGCTAGATGTCATCAGCTTATGACTGTGTCAACAATGTCTATTCCCTCAGCAGAACTCCAAAGGTGGTGGTTGTGGTGGTAGTTTTTTTGAGGAATGGAAATCTCACTACAGCCTAACATACTGTTGCAATTCCACCATGTCACGTAGCTGTGTTACCTATGTTTTTACATTTTGGCCTACTGCTTTGGAAACAAATATATTTTAAAATCATTATGATGGAAAGATAATCTCTGCTTTAGATTTTGCAAAGCAGTTTTTAACAGAACAATAATAGAAATCAGAAACAAGAATAAGAATAATAACAAACAAGCTTCATTTATATACCGCTTCATACCACCTAAGCAGTGTCTAAGCAGTTTACAACTGTAAGCTAATTTGCCTTCAACAATCTGGGTACTCATTTTAGCAACCTCAGAAGGATGCAAGCCTGAGTCAAGCTTGAGCCCTTTTCCTGGTCTTGAACTCACAACCTTGTGGTTTTGAGTGAGTGGCTGCAGTACAGGCATTTAACCACTGTATCACCAAGGCTCCTGATACAGTATTATTATGTTTAAAATCTCACAATTTCTTACAAAATCCATGATGAAGTGATTATTAATTGAAATTATGGATGTTGTGCTGGGGAAATTAAGAATGTCAAGCTTTTTTTCTGAGCAGTTCCCTTTCACATTAACATTGTGTGTTAATTTTCACCCTGCTTTTCCTTTGAAAAGGTTCCCAAAGTGACTTGCAGACTGTTTTTTTTTTAATCGAGAAAAGCACAAGCCATTCTGTGCCTTCAGAAAAGAGAGAAGCAAAAGGCAATATAGATGCAGGAAGAAAAGGGCAAATTCAGGTACTAGTACTCAAAATTACACTTACCAAAACAACCAACAGGGTAGAAAAGAGCTCATTTAGTCTGGTGGGATGGCTGCCTCTTAGTAACAATTGAAGGAAAGGCAAAGATATCTGATCAACATTGGGCCAGAACAGACTGGCTCTAAAAGCCAGTTTCCTGGGTCTTGCGGGTGTCTTAAAGCTGCCTGGCTGCCCAGATGTGAAAGTCTTCATGATGCTATGGTGGTATGGTGTTTACATGCCACACACTGCCAGTGTAATGAAGCTGCCATGGGGCTGTGGTGGAATGGGAAAAGCCAGCTTTTTGCTGGCTGAAAAAGGAGCAGACCTTAGCGGCTCCTTTTTTGGCCAGCTTCAATGCAGATTGGGTCTGTGGTGTGTTTTTGCCACAGCCCCAATCTGTCTTCAAAAGGGACAGCTTGAAGCCACCCCTTCTTTCCAGTTTGTTTCACCCCCTAGTCAATGGAATAACCCTGCTTCCTTTTTCTCTCTCTGTTGTTTCCTGATGGAATGAATGCTTCTTATTTGGAATGAATCCCATTATAGGAGAAAGGTGGGATATAAACCCTTGAAAATATCTATATATCTTCACCAAGGTGCTGGTGTGTTTCCCTATTTTGTCCTCAAAACGAATAAGAGGATTATTCTAAATAACTTCACATTTCTTGGTTTTCTTCTATGAATACTTCTTGGAAACAATTAAGTTCAAGACCAAAAGCAACCACGAATTAGAGCGGCTCCAGTTTGATGAAAATGTTTTGCTTTACATTTTCATGTTTCTGTTGGACGTATTCTAATAATTATATAGTTTAAGTAAGTGGCAACATCCTTTGGGAACCTAGAACAAATTTTAAGACTTCTGTATATATGCATTTGAGGTGGAGGACATGGAGGAGCACGGGGCACTGGGAGGAAAATTTTTGACATATTTCACACAAATGCTTCCATCTTGATCATATTCTGTCCATGTTCTATTGATCTTTGGTTGGATCTCTCCTTCAACTCCCTTATTCTAATTTTCAGTTTATCACTCAGTTGTAGTTTAAATAGGAAAAATGCTTTTTCTCCAGACAACTGCAGTGATCCAGTAATGTGGGGAAGGGGAAGAGACGGGAGCTATTTTTCAGAGAACAGGGGCTGACCCTCTTCTTACACTACTTATGTCAGTAGACAAACACTGTACAAATAAAACTGATGTTCTTTTTCTAGTGCAACATAACCAGTCACAGGAACAATTATAAACAGAATATGAATAAGTGAGTTTGCAAACTATTTTTTCCCTTCTCTGGCTGAAAGTTTAACATAACTCAATAGGTCTTACTTTTGAGTAGCTGTGTGCATAATCTGGGAGGCAGAGATGATCACAGGGTCCATGTAGTCCAGTGATCCCAAATTCTGGTCCTCCAGTGGTTTTGGACTTCAGCTCCCAGAGGCCTTAACCATCTTAGCCAATGGCCTGGGATTCTGGAAGCCAAAGTTCAAAACATCTGGAAGGCTAGTGACTAGTCTTCCTGCCAGTGTAGAAATCCACTGTTAAAACCTCCCTGAGTGGTAGTTATCGTACCTGTTAAAAAACATCCAATGAAAGAGACTCCTCCATCCTCTGAGGCAGTCTATTTGCTGTCAAACAGTTCTTACCATCAAGAAGATATTGCTAGTATTTAGCTTAAGAACGTTATTGGATAAATGCATAACATGGAGGAGTGATGTCTTGAAGCAAAAAAAAAAAAGCCTTTTCCTCCCTTAAGGTTAATATCCGTTTCATGAGCTTCTAAAGCACTAGATGGTTTGTATGATTCAGTTCAATGAAAAGCAGAGTTCCAAATAAGCTAATAACAACAAAACAATTCATACACAAGATTTCTGTCACTGATTATTAGTGATGGAAGAAAGCATTTGTGTGACATGTGTGAATTCAAGTCTGTAATGTTTGCATTGATGCCTGCCATATTTATCTGTCAATATCCCAGCTTGGCAAGGAATAAATACAGCATGATAATGTGCTTCCATTTAAACAAGGTCATCCACTATCTTGCTGCTCAGAAGTTGTTGTTGTTGTTTCCTTTTGATATTCACCTTGGTAAAATGCTGTGAACAGTATAGACATTTTTCCTTATGGTTTTTTCCTTGAGCCATATGGAAACTGAACTGTACCTGTCACAGGTTGTCAGATGTGTTGAGTGTACAAAGATGTTATTCTCCAGAGAGAATACAGGATAAGTGCCAAACTTTGCTTGTGGACATTCTCATTAATGTTGTTCAGGATGCTTGGCAATAATTTTCCCAGTGATGCAAACCCGATTCCAGTAGATACAGTGCCTTGACATTTAATTGATCAATTTACCTAAACTTGTAATTCATGTCACATGAACACTGGCTGTTTTTTACATGAGCACTCACATCCAAAAGGTTGCTGAAAGTTAAACCTTGCATTAAACAATCCTGGCAGTGTCTCCCTGGTCAGCTAGCTGGTTTTCATATATGTGGATTTCAAGTCCCATTACTTATGGGCTCCTGACCCTGACAATTACAAATGACCCATAGAACATCATATACATATGCAATGGGATTTTGTATCACCTTTGAGGCTGACTGTGTGAAAGAAGTTGTAGCATAAGCTTTTGTATACTTTGTCTACTCCCTCAGATGTATGGAGTGAAGCATGGAATGATGCATCTGAGGAAATAGACTAAGGCCCGTTCTACATGAGCCAAAAGTATGTGCGCGGCACGTACTAGGGTTAGAAAGGGGCGTCCTTTCCAGATGCCCCCAACCCTAGTACATGCCGAGCACGTACAAAATGGTGGCGCTCATTCTACATGGGCGCCGCCATCTTGACGTAGCGGACGCTTAGCTTCAGCACGTCATTACCGCGCTGCAAAAAGAAGCCGTTTTTTGTGGCTTCTTTTTGCTGCGCGGAGGAGTTGTGCAGTTTGGCCACTGAGGCTCCTCCACGCAGCAAATGAGGGCACTTTGCAGACCAACCTTTTGGGCGGTCTGGAAAGCGCCATTGTCTACAAAAACTCATAGTCAACTTCTTTTGCATAGTTAGTGCTAACATGGCTACGTTTCTGAATTCTACATATATCCAGTTTTTCATGATCCTTGCTTGCATGAGGGTAACTTGTTGTTGCACATTTGTGTGCATGAAAATATGTTTCCTTATATTCTTTAGAGTAATATTTACTGTTTCTTTAAAGCTTTACTGATAAATGTGTTTGGAGTTTTCTCTCTCTCACTTTGTTTTAATCCTTTTGAGGAGTGCCAGGGACGTAGCTAGGATTTTAGGAAGGGGGGGGGTCCAGACTAAGTGCCACCATTATAATGGGGCTTGAGTGTGGCGGCACAGCAGCACACACCATTCATTTTTCTAATGGAAGGGGGGGGGGGGGGGCCCCCCCACCCCCCCCCCCCTTGGCTACGTCCCTGGGAGTGCCCTGTTTGTTTGGAGACCTTTCCTAGTTTCTTGCTGCTTGCAGTTAGTAATGTTCAATTCTTAAAACTGGGTTTAATATGTATCATATGGGATCGGCTGAAAGGGTTTGGAGGCATTTGCTGCAGATGAAAAAACATAAGCTTCTATGTTAGAGGGCTGGAACAGATCAGCATAAAAAGCTAGCTTCCAGACAGCTTGGGATTGTGATGTACACACGACGCACACTCCCAAGATGCCCAGAAGCCGGCGTCACATCGCCTGGCTGCCCACCTGTGGGACAGCTTCTGGATGCTCTGGTGATGCAGTGTTTCCATGCTTCATGCCACTGGAGTGCCTGAAAGCTGGCTTCCATCTGTGATGAGGTGGAAAAGCCAGATTTTTACTGGTGCAAAAAGGAGCAGCTATTTCCTGCTTCTTTTTGGGCTGCCAAAAAGGCAGATTGGGACCGCAGCATGCAGTTGCTGCAGCCTCAATCTGGATTTCTCAGGGGTGGCTTCACCCCTATGTAAGCAAAGGTATTTGCTGCAACAGAAAAAGTCTAGGATTCTGAGCTATTCCTTTGAAAAGTGTTTGATTCAGTTCCCCTTTAACAGTTTTTCGTCTTGATGTGTGAGTTCAAAAACATAGCTCATTGTTAAACATTAAAATAAAAAAAACATATCTTTTCCAACAAACTCAAGTTCTCAGCAGCAAATATCAGCAGCTGCAAAACTTACAAGCATGACTATAAAACACAACCTTTATTCAACACTTATGAAGAGGAATTCATGCCAGGATACCCAAAGTTTATCACAGGACATGTATCATCCTCAGGCTCATAAATCCTCAATTCACAAATTGGTAAATTTGCTACAGGTCATTTTGCAAGAGCAGGAGTGCCAAAATGCATTAAAAGATTTGGCAAACTTATGGAGGGAAAATGTAGGTATCTATGATACGTTCAGTATGATGCATTTCCAAATGATTTACAGATTAGGAAGGGAGCATCCAATCTACTTCTTCCTCAGACTCACTTTAAATCAAATATGCTTACCTGACAATAAATTCAGGGGAACTGGTATTTTTTTAAGTTTTTTAAGATTTTCCTTTGCCTCTTCAAGAGATACTGTGAAACATCAGGATCAGAATAAAAGCTTAGATGCTTGAAAACAGGGAAGACAGTGCACCTTGCAATCCCACAAAGTTTTTAATGGCGGCACACCTTCACCAGAGCCAGCAAAAACAGACAGACAAAAAAGAAGAATGCTGCAGTTGGTAAATGTGGAGGATTATAATATTGACCAACCAGTGCTCATCAAGATGGTACTACAGTGGTCCCTTGGCTTACACGGGGGATCCGTTCCAGACCCCCCCCCCACGTAAGTGGAAAAACGTGTAATCAGAAGTCCCATTCAATTGAATGGGGCTCGTGCTTGCAGCACAGGAGAGCATGCATGCCACGGCGCATGCACCATTTATTCTCCCATTGTGCGGCTTCTGCATAAACAGGAAGTCGCATATGGGGCACCCTCCTCTGGTACAGGCGCACTGTACTTTCTTCATTTTCTGTTCCTGTCCCTTGCATTGTTTTTCCTTACAGGTAGTTACTTGCTCTTACACTCCATTAGAATTATGAAGGAGAAAGAGGAACTGGGGTAAATCCAACTGTCAGTTCCAACTAGACTAGGCCCACTGAATCAATAAAATATACATAAGCATTGGCTTAATAAGTCCCACTGGATCGTCCTGAGTTAGGCCTGATAAGTAATTTCACCATACACAAAGAAAAGAGAATGGGAGAGAGGAAACTAGAAAGAGATCAGCACAGTTGCCTGCTTTTTGGATTCTCCTTTGGGTAATGCCACGATCATCTCCTCACACTTCAGAAGTCTGTACTACACTTTAAGGTGCCATAGTATTCATAGGCGTGTTACAGACTGCCTAAAAGCGGCGGTCTGCTGGCGCTGCTGGTTGCTCCGTGAGGGAGCCGCCGCAGCAGCCAAACCACGCGGCTCCCGCACGGAGCAAAAAAGCCCCAAAATGACACTTCTTCCCGTGGTGCGGTTATGATGCCGCAAGGCGCCAATGGCGCACTCGCGATGTCATAAGCGCCATGCGACGTGCGGACGCTATGCGTCCGACACATAATAATGGCAGCGCCTGTGTGTATAGGGCACCACCATTATTACGCCCCCATCACGTGCTAGGGGTGAGGCCGATGTGGACGCTAGGTCCCCGGCCAACCCCTAGCACGTGATGGGGGCACCTCAAGAGCCCGTCTGTAACGGGCCATAGACTCAGAGAATCATAGAATCTTAGTATTGGGTGGGATCACAACTGGATTTAGTCCAAACACTGTGAGGTTCACCTGATGTCAACTAGAGCAACCAGGATTTAGGAACTGTGATTGAAAACAAGCCAAATATATCCACAGAAGAAAAATTAGATTGGTGGAATTAAGAATACCAGAAAGTAGAGCCATAGGAAAACCCAGGAAAGAAGGACAAAAGACATGACAAAGATGTGGTACTTGTGGGTAAGCACTGGCATATTGTGACAAGGGGAAGTTTGTCAAGCATTGTTAGTCTAGAACCAGAAGGTTTCTTAGAATATGAAGGTTAGCTTGGGGCTAAAGCAGACAGCCTGGTAAAGCCAGCTTCTAGCCAGCTTGGGGGTGTGGCGTTTGAACACGCCATGCCCCCAAGTCACCCAGAAGCCAGGCTGGCAATTATGATCTGACTGGCTTCCTGATGACTTGGGGGCATGACATTCAGATACCACTCACACCAGGGCAGTTTTTTTCCTCCCCAAATAGGAGCAGACTTTTTCCTCTCCTATTTGGGGTGACAGCTGACTGGATTGGGGCTGCGGTGTGCAGTTGTTGCAGCCTACAATCCAGCTCTCTCAGGGATGACATCACGCCAACCCTACGGGGCCATCTTTTTCATCCCATTAGTCATGAGTACTGAAAAAAAAATGTGGGGGATAATAAGGTCAGGCAGAACAGGAGACAGATGGAATGGAAAACATACTAATCCATGGACTGACATGCTAAAAGGATAGCCTGGATGTTCAGAGGAGATACTTGCTCCCAATAAGCCTACAATATCCTGGGAGAAATTGCAAAGTACTATGATCTAGAAGAGCAGTTTCAGTAAACCAATCTTGGTACCAAAGATATAAGGAATTTCTAGTTGCCATACATTGGAAATGACTTGAAGTCACATATCAATAACAAGTACTAGTACACATAACATAGAAAAGATTATGTGAAATCCCTACCCTGACCTCTTAGAGGGATTGGGCATCCATCGTCTGCATGCTATGTCTCCCCATATCCAAAGCTGTACCTGTTATGGTAGCCAATGGGCTGGTGAGTGTGTATGTGTGATTACTATTAAAAACTTAGTAAAATGGTATACCACATCCCAGAGTCTTTCTTCAGAAGTGGATTTCCTACAGTGGTTCAAGTTGTACAAAATTCTATAGGAAATCCCAGGGATTCATGACAGGTTAATTTTCGGAGTTATGCAGAGACTGTTAGGCAATTCATCACACAGAGTAAGGAACAGCAGTTCCTGAAACAGTGAAAGGATAATGGAAGAGCTTCCAAAATTGAGACCACCAACAAACCCTCTGCCAAACTTCATTCCATATCTGGTGAAGTTATTGGCCTATTTAGGTAAGCTACTGTTTCTTATAGTATCTTACTGGAGCATTTTAAAGATGAAGAATATAATTATTTTGGTACATAATGAACATAATAATGCCAATATTATTTAAATCACTATTATTAAATAAAATGTTAATTTAAAAGAAAATGTTCTGGAATGACATGATTTTTCCAGTAGATGTCATAAGGTAGTTATTATTATTATTATTAACCTTTATTTATGAAGCGCTGTAAATTTACACAGCGCTGTACATGCAATCTTTTTAGTTAGACGGTTCCCTGCCCTCAGGCTTACAATCTAAAAAGACATGACACAGAAGGAGAAGGGAGTGGTGGAGGGAAAGGGTAAGAGGTCCAGCAGTTCCTCTCAACCTCCGAGGTCTGGACCAAGGCAGATGGACTGGAGGGAGGGCAAGGCTTCATAATGGATGGTTAATCATTATCCAGAGAAAATACATAATCACAAGTAGGATAATACATATACAGTACATAGGAATACAGGAAATGGATCGATAAACAGCCAACAACAGAACATCAGATAGTAAGCGACAATTATGCGATGCCTGGGAAAGCTTCTCTGAATAGGATGGTTTTCAACTCCGTTTTGAAGCTGGTTAAAGAAGTGATGGCTCTTGCTTGTGGAGGAAGAAGGTTCCAGGAGTGAGGGGCAGCAAGTGAAAAGGGGCGAATCCGGGATGGGGCAGAGGAAATCCTGGGCTGAGACAGGAACCCTTGACTACCAGAACGGAGGGCCCTGGTGGGAAGGTGAAGAGAAAGAAGGTCTGATAAGTAAGGAGGGGCCAGTCCATGGAGGGCTTTGAATGTCGACAGCAGGAGCTTATACTGAATGCGGAAAGGGAGAGGGAATGATAGAATGATAGAAGATGTTGAGAAAGATTTTCATGATATGAAGAGGGTAGTCTCAAGTGGTTGGAGTACAGAACATTTTAAGAGGCTGTTTTTAGCCATGGTTACTAATTAGAATGTGCTCTTGGGAGAAAGACACTCCTTGGAAAGTAGATTGTTGAGTACAAAGACTCCTCTAGGAATTATTGTTTCATGCTGTCTGTGATCTAATGTAGTCGATAAAAAAAATAAGCTGGATATATTTATGTGATACATTCTTGTCTTTTGTCCATCATGCCCTTTGGGTGTTTAGAAACAAATCCGCATGCTCTTACTTCCAAATTAAAGGAAAACTATTAAATTTCCTTGTTTAATACGGGGCTAGGGAATATGTGGCCTTCCAAATGATTTTGGACTCCAAATAAGCCTAGCCAACACACCCAATAGTGAGAAACTGTGAGAACTACAGGCGGGGTACAGACTGCCGCTTTGCGGCGGTCTACCGCCGCCGCCAGTAGGTCCGCGGGGGAGTTGGAGCCTTCACATGGCCCGACTCCCGCGCGGACCGAAAAAGAAGCTCCAAAATGGAGCTTCTTTTTCCGTCGCGTTTGCGACGTAGCGAGGCGCCAGGGGCGCGCTCGCTACGTCACAAGCGGCGCGACGCGTACGGACGCTCAGCGTCCGATACGCAAAGATGGCGCTGGCCATGTAGAAGGGCCAGCGCCATCTTGTACGGACGGAGTCTCTATACGAGACGCCCCTTTTTTAAAATGGGACGTCCGGAGGACGTCCCAAATGGCGGTGCAGAAAGCACCATTGTCTAACAACATCTAAAATGCCACAGGTTTCTCACCCTCAGCTTCAAGGCATATGGACAACTGAAGAAATTGACTTGGTTTTACATTGCTTTTAGTTTTTCATGTATTTATTGCCCTACTTCAGTTGTTTAGCTGTTGGGTGCCCTCCATATATACTGGACTACACAACCCCTTACCACCTCTCACTTGGGATTACAGAAATTTTAATACAAAATGTTTAGAAAGCTGAAAGTTTTGATAGGCTCCTCTATTCCTAAATTCCACTATATCATATTCTACCTCAAAGGTCCAGAAAAGGTAATGTCTTGTCATTTGGTCAGCTGAAATTAAAACAAGTAATCAAGTTGTCTTCCCTGACTCCAGCTAGTATAAACCTATTCAAATACTTTTTCTCTGCTACTTAAAGAAAAATGACTTACAATACCTTTAAATATACATCCAGGTTCTAGCTCAGGTGAACCACCTGAGAAAATAAACTACTTCAACTAAGAATATCTGGGTTGTTTGTTTGGTTGTTGTTCAGAATGAAGAAGCACTGTGTGTCAGCACTGGAGACTACAAAATTAGAAACTTTTTCTGTAAATGGAATACTTGAGTGCATTTTCAGTCAATCCTGGGGATTCTGGTAGGATATTGCTGAGAAAATAAACTATTTTAGTCTTTACAGGTCATAACCAAAACTTTGAATTGTGCCCAAATGAGAATGAGGGGTTAGTATGCAATCTGCAGCATGTAGTAGTGTGAAATGGAAGTGTAAGCCACCAATAATAATAATAATAATAATAATAATAATAATAATAATAATATAGTAATAATAATGCTTTCCTCCTAAAATTGGGACTTTGAGTGGCTTTCAATTTAAAAGAACAGTACAATTAAAAACATGAAATAGAGCATTATTTTTCACATTCTTCCGGAACTTTTCATTTTGCCTTCCACATTCACTGGGAAAAAACTCTTTCAGATGTTGATTTTATAACAATGTGTGATTTCAGAATGACATTCCACTTCCATATGATTGTAATTTCTTAGGCTGTACAGAATGTCCCTGAAATACTTTGAAGATATGATAGCCCTGTTTAAGTATTTGAAGGGATGTCATATTGCGGAGGGAGCAAGCTTGCTTTCTGCTGTTTTCAAACTGCAGCAAAAGAAATTCCACCTCAACATTAGGAGAAATTTCCTGACAGTAAGGGCTGTTCGACAGTGGAACACACTCCCTTGGAGTGTAGTAGAGTCTCCATCCTTAGAGGTCTTTAAACAGAGGCTAGATGGCCATCTGTTGGGGATGCTTTGATTTAGATTTCCTGCATGGCAGGGGGTTGGACTGGATGACCCTTGTGGTCTCTTCCAACTCTATGATTCTATGATTGTATAATTCTATAAGTAATCCATGCCACAGATATTTTTGTCATTGAAGCAAGTGTATCTTACCAAATAGTACCAAACATTGATCATACAATGCTGAGATGTATGTTTAGTTTTCTAATATCCTATTTTTCTTATATCCCATGTTTAATTTTCTAATGTCAAGCTCAAATATGGTGATTGTGTTCTATGAGAATGTGTGTGTGTGTGTGTGTGTGTGTGTGTGTGTATGAAAAAAATGCCTGTCTAAATTTAAGAAAGTTCAGTTTTTCAGGGAGAAATGCCCTGAGAGGAGAATAAATTCTAAGCTTAATTCATAGTAGACCATCTAACTCAAAGGGAACTTGATACATCAACAATTTTATAAATTGCATTGATAAGCTCCACTGAAATTCTCATTGTGTATCAAATCTAATAGCATTCTGATGCCCATTGAGAAACAGGACCTATAGTACAACAGCCATTGGATTTGTTTGTGTAATGGTACCAGGAATGTTGTTATGTCCTTGCTTTTCCCCTGATACTATGAGCACTGTGCAATGACACCATCCACCTTTTTGTGATTATAAGATACTTTATGAAATAATAAATGTCAGTGTCCATTGATAAGAAAGTGCCATTAATAAGAGAAAAATGTACACTTGCTGGCACTAACAATTGGACTTAGACAGTAGCTGGTCTCTCATTCCCCATCCAGCCAGCTTTCCATAACATGTTGTTAGTAAGTATGGTACAATAATGAAGCATAATGAAAATATTTTTCTCTTCTCTTTTTTGTGAAAACCAGCATGAAGATTAGCTGTTGAGACATCCAGAGAAAAATGTGTAGGAAGGTTTTCTCTCCTCTTCCCTTCCTCTTTTATATTATTATTATTATTGTTGTTGTTGTTGTCTTTTGTCCTACAGGCCCAAATTTCTGATCTTGTTGCAGTTCAGTTTTATGATACAGAATGGGAATAAAGAATATTTTTGTGGAGACTGTAACAGTAGAGAAGCCATTAGAACAGCTGTGAGCAGGGAGGAGAAGGCAGGAATTTTTAACCACTTTGTATTTCAATCTGATTTTGGAAAAGTTTTGTCTTGCATTGCATTTTAAGGGCTTTACAAACCCCAGAAGTTATTTTTTAGGCCCTAAGCTATAGAATTCTGTGGCATCTTTAATTTTCTTTGGAATTAATGTTTATTTGTCCATTTATGTTTCTGTTTCCCAAGAGCAAGGAAGAATTCAATATTCTTGTTAATTTCAAGAAATATGTTATGCTGCTGTAAACAGAGAACAGAACATTAACCTTGCCAAAGTGACAAGATACTTTGAGCTCTTTTTTAAGAAGGTTCCAGTATGCTCTTTCTGTAGGCATGTTTTCCACCAAATGAGGTTCAACTCTATTTGTTTTCTCTCTAATGATCACATTTGACAATTTGAACACAGTTATTAAAATGCCCACTCCATTGTTCTGGTTTCCAAATGAGAAAAGGTAGACCTCAGCTAAGCTAAGGAAGGCCTATGTACTATGAAAGGGCACCTGATTCCACAGTGCAGTTCCAAATAAAGTTAATTTAATATTTTAAAAGATGCATTCGTTCCAATTATTCTTTTCTTTCTGACATAGCGTACCAAACTTAAAATGACATTTTTTTCAATTATTATTATTATTATTATTATTATTAATGAGTTTTCAACCTGGAAGGCTGATTGTAACTCAGCCCAATCCTGTCATCACTCTACCCTGTCTGCAACTCATTTTATGTCTTGTTCTACATAGTGCAGTTTCTGTCAGGCATCTAAATCTAATATTATTGATGTCAACCACATCTTAAGTCAAAGGCTTAAGCCAGTAACTAGGAAATGACATGTCTGTCATTATTCAGGAATGGAAAGTTCATTCATTCACTTATAGCAAAATGTTAGTACTCAGATGGTGTGTATGAACAATTTTATCTATTTCCCCCAATAGAAAATGCCACATGGACATACACACACACACAACATACAGCACATGCCTCCACTGAAAATAGGGAACAAAGAAATATGTTGGAATAGAAAAGGCTTTAGAAGGGGACCACACAACCTGAATGTTTGTGGTTCCTTCTTCTACTGCTGATGTTAAGATGGATAATGGAGACTCATTTGCTCTCTTGGCTAGCAAATACAAATCTGGAATCACTTCTGCCTGGAAATAAGCTAAGCCAACCAAGAAAGAAAATCACAGAGTTTAAATAGGATTTCTGTGCCCTGGGGCAAAAGAGACAAGAGCCCTGATGTGCCCAAATAGCCCTATATTTTTGATATGAAGCTGTATGCTTTGAAGTCCAATCTTCCCAGAAAGGTGTGTGTGTGTGTAAAGTAGGCATGTTTCCAAGACAGGATGGCAAGATGAATGGGGTTGTTTACTTCTTCCCAAGCCAGATGTTTGTTACTTTTTCCATTTAACACTTCCTCTTTTGTGTATGGGAGCCATCTTTTGGTGAGGTGACTCCAGGAATGCTTCGCCATGTGTACATGATTTACACGTTTCAAGCTGATGGTGGCTGGTCCACATAGTGGATCATACAGGGTATGCCCATATTAATTAATATCAAAGAGGAGGGGTGGTTTCAGGCCTGCACAGAACATAATAACATCATGCTGGTGGTGATATTTCATGCTGGGAGATGAAAATTGACACTTCCTTAATAAACTGTTTGGTACATAATGGAGTAGAGGAAATGTTTAATGTCTCAAATGAGAAAACAATGTACAACTCCATATGAGTGATTATAACATGAATGACAGACCACCCCAGAAGGTAGGAAGTCTTGCATCACAAGACTTCATTGTAACCATTTGCAAAAATAAAGCCATCTTAGAAAAATGAGGGCTTAGTAAACTCCCCATTCTGTTTTTGTTTTGCTTTCTTTAAAATGAATTTTAATCTTTATTATACAGTACTTTATATAGTCTGCATCATTATATTGATTGGACAATGTGTGCTCTTTTTGAGTATCAATATCATTACATTGAAAACACTGAATTAATTAGCTTTGGAAAGCTGAAAAACATTCATCAATTTCCTTAGCAACACAGACCCATTTTAAAAAAATCCTATAATTGCCCTTTTATTACTTCATTAAACAAGCACAATATCTACTCCAGTATTAAAATTCAGCTGCCTCTCCACTAATTTCATTCCTTCTAATATTCTATCTAATAAATATTTGTCTTTTATGAGCCCATTAAAATGATTTTTTTTCTGTTCAAACACTTTCACTCTTCTTGTGTCACTTTGCAACTCAAATCTTTTGGTTCTTCAATCTGTTTCAGCCCCTCTGTAAAAAGCATCTATTACATATGCTTTTGTTTTGTCATTTTACATGTAGTATCTGGATAATGCTTTCTTTGTGGGTGGAGGCTATGACATAGAAATCACCTCAGCTGTTGGATTCATCACAAAACGGGGAAACAGAATAGTTTTTTAGTCCATTTATAACAGTTAGAGGAGAGGAGAAATCAAGCAAGGTTAGGCACAAACCTCTTAGGAATTAATTCTGAAGATTAAGATAGAACTAATTCATCAGGTAATTTGAGAAAAAAAATCTCTTCCCCTCCTCCTTTTCCAACAACTTGCTGTGAATGAAACAGACTACAAAAGAATGAACTTGCATCATATAACTATCAAAAGGCCACCTTTATCTTTATTTTTCTGCTAGACATTGGTTGTTTTATATTTGTTTCATTCTGTGTTGTAACCCATCCTAGGTCTCCATCACTTTCCAAGGCAGTGTGTTCCACTGTCGAAAAACTCTTAGCCTCAGGAGGTTCTTTCTAATGTTTAGGTGGTCTCTCTTTTTGCATAGCTTTCCCCCAACACCACATTTCAAATGAGTTGAGTCTCTTCCTATCAAGCTTTATTCACTCTCCAGCTTTAACAACCATTTATAGAAATGGGATATACAATGACATGGACAATCCTAATTCATAGCTGCCCTTACAAATCTAAGGCACGTTACAGACCGCCCCTTTGGGACGGTCTGTAACTGGCCCTTTCCCCGCTGGATCGGGGCCTCAGCTGCCAGAACAGCAGCCTCCAAGGCCCCGATCCACTGCTTTCCAGGTCGCGGGGAAGCGGCAAAAGGCTGCTTCCCCGCGGCCTGGAAATGGGTGTCCTTGGGCTTCATGCCCCAAGGACACCCAATGGAGGCGGGGAGGAGGAGAAAGGGACCACTCAACCCCTTTCTCCCTTGCATCCCTGGCGCAGTCGTCTAAAGGCTGCGCCAGCGACGCAAACCACAGAAGGAGCTCCGTTTCAGAGCTCCTTCTCGCGCTGCGGAAAGGGCACTCTAGGCGCCCTCACATGGCGTGACGACATCACAACCGCACCGCCTCGTTTGGAGGTGGCGTGGTGGTGACGTAGTCATGGCACCCCCCGTGTGGAACAGGCACCGTCATTTTGTATGGACTCGATCCATACTAGGGTTAGGGGCGTCAGGAAATGACGCCCCTTTCTAACCCTAGTACGGACCCAGTCCGTATTATAACGCCCGTTTGTAACAGGCCATAGTCTTTTTCTCATTCCTTGACTGCTGTCTCCATTCTGAGTAATGACTGAGCCAAGGTATAGGAAATCTTTCACTATCACAATGTCTTCATTGTCTGCTTTAAAGTTATCGAAATCACCTGTGGTCATTTTCCCCCTAATATTCACCTATAAACGTAACTTTGCACTTTCTTCCTTGCCTTTCTTCAACAGCTGTTCAAAGCTTTCACTATTTTCTTTTGGCAATATGGTGTTATGTCCATATGCTAAATTGTTAATGTTCCTTCCTCCAATTTTCACACCTCTTTCCTTTGAGTCTAATCCAGCTTTGTGTATGATACATTCAACATACAAATTAAACAAGAAGTGTGATAAAATGTAGCCTTCTCTGACCCCTTTGCAAATTCAAAACCATTCTATTCCTCCATACTTTGTCCTAACCGTGGCCGCTAGTCTCCAATACAGGTTACACATCAGAACAATCAAATGTTGTGGCACACCCATTTCTTTAAGAGTCATTTAAAGCTTTTCATGATCTACAGAATGAAAATGTTTGATTGTGATTTTCTTCTGAAATTCTTTGCTGCACTCCAATATATGTTTGTAATATGAGCCCTAGTGCTCTTCTTTTTTTGAACTCCTTTTGGAAATCTGGCATTTCTTGGTCCATATATGGTAAAATTTTCTTTTGAGTTTTGAACATCGCTTTGGTTGCATGGAAAAGTAATGCAATTGTGTGGTGGTTACTGCAGTCCATAGTGCCCCCTTTCTTGGGAACTTGTTATTAGTATTAACATTTGTTTATAGAGTGCTATAAAGTTTGCACAATGCTTTATATAGTAAGGGTCAAATAAAATAAGAAAAATAAGAAGCATAAAAACCTGCCAAGTCACATATGATCTAAAACAGTGATCCCCAAACAATGCCCCTAAGTGAAACCTGGACTTCAGCTCCCAGAAGCTGAAGTCTAAAACTCCCCCAAAGAGCACAGTTCAGGGACTACTGATCTAAAACAACATTACATGATTAAAATATCTCTAAAATAATAGTAACTAGTATACAATAAAGACAAAGTAAGCAGCAAATTAAAGTTTGACGCTACAGTGCTTTAATGTATATTGAGTATTTCCAATCTGTGGGCTATTCTTTTGTTTTCCATATTTGTTGGCCGACAGTTCTATTGGTATGTCATCTGTTCCTGCTGATTTGCTTCAAATGGTTATTCCTTGAATGAATCTGTTTTCTTTTCATCTCTTGTATATAGTTCTTCAATGTATAATTTCCAAAGTCTTTTTATTTAAAGCCATTCTTGGATGAAATTTCTGTTTGATTTCTTATATCTTGTGGAAGACGTCTCTTGTTCTATGTTTTTGTTATTGTTGCTGTTTTCTTTGGTTTCCTTGTATTGAATGTTAAAGTAGTTTTCTTTGTCTCAGCATACAATACATTTTACTATTGTGTTCAGGGTTCTAACCCTAGTTCTGTCCCCTTTTAGTTTTGCTTCTCATCTGACTTTATCTGATTGGAGTTTCATCTGTCATCCTTGAGGCTTTTCTTTCTTTTTGGTTGGAGAAAGTGTCCCTGGCCTCAGTCCAAATTTCTTCTGGCTCCAAGTCAATTAGGCTTAATAGTGCTAATCTGGGTGTTGTTGTTGCTGTTGTTGTTACATTATCTTTAAATTCTATAGGGATGATCTTCAGATTGTATTTTGGCATAATGATTGATTTGGTGTTCTCCTTTAGCTTTACTCTAATTTTTTTGTAATTATTTTAGCAGTATGAGGTCTCTGCCACAGTCTGCTCCTGGTCTTGTTTTATTTAATTTTTTTTGCAGAGAGTATGGAGCTTCTCTGTCTTCTGCTTCCAGTTATATAGTCTATCAGATTTTTATATTAGCCATCAGGTGAAGAATGTGTTTGTGATGGACAAACTGTTGGCTTCACAAAATTCAACCAGTCCCTCTTTTACTTCAGTTTTTGATCACAGCCTAATTCTCCTACACTATTTGGTTCTGCTCTTTTCCATTCTTTTGTATTCCATTTGCCTATGATTTCCAACATGGCCTGTTTTGGTGATCAGTTTCCTCCTGGACGTCAGTGTAAAATTTTCTGTTTTTTCCCCTCTTCTAATTCTAAAGTTGCAGCATAAATTTTGACTATGGTTTCTTGAAATCTTATTGATATTATTCAGTCAAACTTTGCATTACTGTATGTTCCTTGACTGTTATTGCTACATCTCTTCTCCCTATTAATACTACCCCATATCATTTTAGATTTTCATTTCCTAAATAAAACACTGTGTAATTATCTGACTCAAAATGCCCCATTCCTATCCACTTTAATTCACTCACCCCAGGTATTGCAATGTTTATATATTTCATTTCATCACGGAGAAATGTAAGGTACTTGGGGTGGAAAAATGAAGGGATACTTCATTTAAATACTTGAAGGGATGTCATACTGAGGAGGGAGCTAGCTTGTTTTCTGCTGCTCCAGAGATTAGGACCCGGAGCAATGGATGCAAGCTCCAGGAGAAGAGATTCCACCTCAACATTAGGGAGAACTTCCTGACAGTAAGGGCTGTTCAACAGTGGAACAAACTCAGAGGGTAGTGGAGTCTCCCTCCTTGGAGGTCTTTAAGCAGAGGCTGGTAGGGGGTTGGACTGGATGGCTTTTGCAGTCTCTTCTAAATCTATGATTCTATTATTTATTGTTTAATCATGCCTAGTTTCCTCTGATGCATGATTCTTACATTCCAAGTTCCTATAATCTGTGTTGTGCAGCTTCAGAATTTCTTTCACCTCTAAGCACATCAAGATTTCAACATTCTTTCCACTTAAGTCCAGTTGTGTCATTAGCCACAGTTTTACTATTTTCTTCTTTGGAATGTCATTTTCTGCTTTCAGTTTGGATTTTGTCATCATAGTGCTTTTAAGGTAGAAGCCTACATGAGTGGTTTACCATTGCTTTCTTCTATGCAGTTAATAAGAAGCATTAGCTTTAGGTCCACTGCTGTTGTCACTGAGAGATCCTCTGCCATTGTCACACACACACACACACACACAACTGCTTCTGCTCAGTAGCTGATTTTGTAAATAACCATTACAATTTAAAGTGCAGTGCAATGCAATACAACATATCTCATTTTATAGAGGAAGATCTTTAAAGGGAAATGCTGAAAGACAGTGAGATACGCAAGATAGTTAGTGAAGCCAAGTTTTGACTTCCTACAACTGCTATCAAATTCCTCAGAAACAATTCTCCATATGTATGAAATAGATTTTCTTTAACTCTTGCTGCTGATTCAGACTGCCCTAGACTTCTACCTCTCTTTCCAAAAATACTTTCTGCCAACACCCATATTAAGGAAGCAGCTGTATGTATTTGTGTTGTTGGCAATCATCAAATAGGCCTCAGAAATGAGCTCTTAGAAATTGATATAAGCAAAGTGATCCAGATCTAAATATGTACTGTACACAGGTGGCAGTTGTTATGTTTAACAAACATGGACCTTCAAAAAACTAATAAGGGCAACAATTATTGAATATTTCTTCTTTTACTTCTGGTGTTTTCCCAAAGAAGCCAAAATGACACTCTATCACCACTGTTGCTTTCAAAGCTCTCTGAAACAACAACTCCTCATTAATTAATGACACACCATCTTTCCCATCAGGAAGTCACATCAACTTTCAGGAGCTAAAGCAAGTACAGATAAAAACTTTACATTCTACATTTTTTTTATAAAAAAGTAAAATTAAACTATCCATAAAGCTAAAAATATTTTTAAAAACCATAAAAACAACACAACAAATAATAACAACACATTACATGAAGGACTCTTTCCCCCTGAGCAGTTAGCCTTCACAGGCCTACTGAAACAGAAGGTCTTCACCTGCCCATGAAGAGATGGCAAGGAAGCTGCCAATCTAACCTCTTTGGGAAATGGGTTCCAGAACCAGTAAACTTTTCAGCTGTGTCTATTTCAGCATTTGTAATCTACCTTTACAGAGCCCCTTCATGGTCTGTGATACATCTATGAAAAGCCTTACTATACTCCAGTTTTGTTTCCATGAAAGGTCTAATGAACTTTCTAATGAGAAAATGTGTCGGTGGGGTCTGTAATATCATCAGGCATCACATGGTATTTGCTTTGTTTTATTTTGTTTTGCTGTCAAGCCAACTTCATCTTATGGCAGCCTTATGAATGAGAGATCTCCATGAGCCTTGGGCATCAAACTGTGTGAGGTCTTACAAACTTAGGGCTGTTGCTTCTTACTAAATTCCTCATATGGTCCCCCTCTTTTCCTTCTCCTTTCACTGTATCAAACTTTGGCCCAGTACAGATCACTGCTTTGCGGTGGCCTGGGGCTGAAATTAGGGCTCAGGAGAGTGGAGCGTCCGCACACTCTGCACTCTCCTGGCACCATTATGGCATGCACACATTCACACAGTGAATGATATGCCTTGTGCACCACGTCCAAATAGTGTGCTCTACAAAAGACACCACCACGCTGCTCCAGGATTCTAATGGCACTGCGGCAACAATCTCATCTTCTGTACTGCCCCGTTATCATCTTCTCCAGTGAAACATGTTGTCTCATGGTATGCCCAAAGTATGACAGCCTCAGCTGAGTTGCTTTAGCTTCTAAGGGAAGTTCAGTCTTGATTTGCTTTAGGACTCTGTTCTTTTGGTCATTCATAAGGTATATAAAATTCTCCTCTGGGATCATTATCAATGAGATCTTTCTTTCTTTCTTTCTTTCTTCACTATTTAGTTTTTGCAACCATACACAAAGATATGTCAACACTGATGGTACTACATAAATAAAATAATAATAAATCAGAAATACAATGGAATGGATGAGTCTGATTTGAGTATTCAGTGACACCTTTCTACAAAGATCCTTCATAGCTAACCTTCCAGTCAAAGCCTGATATCTTGACTGATGTCATCATTGATGACTAAGCCAAAGTATAACGAATGTTTAACTATTTTGATGTCTTTAAAGTTTTGTAAATCTTCTCTGGTCATTCAATTTGCTTCTTTAATATTAATCTGTAATCATGATTTTCCGCTTTCTTATTTACTAATTAGTAATCATTCAAAGCCTTTGCTTTTTTGCACTTGTAATATTGTGTCATCTTAAATTGTTCCTTTCCCCAATTTTCATACTTCCTTCCTCTGATTCTAACTCTACTCTCTGTATGATACATTTTGTATATAAATTGAATACACAATGTGTCAAAGTACAGTTTTCCCCACTCCTTGCCAACTAGTAACCAATTGCTAAAGAGTGAACCAATGTTTTGTAAATCTCATTGGTTTAAGAGGTCTAATCTAGGTGAGACTAGTAATTGGACTTAGGTCTGGTCTTTGGGATTTATAGAAGGAGGCGAACCCTGGTGAAACATGCTACAGAATATAAGAAGTAATACCCTCTGCTATATATGGACAATGTGGTGTAGTGGACTGAGCATTGGACTATGAAGTAGTACAGACCGGCACTTTGTGCCGGCCTCATTCACAGTAGGACTGAAGAAGCAGTGAGCTTCCACATGCTCCAAGCCCTTCTTCCTTTGCCAGGGTGCCATTTTGGCATGCACCCATTTACACGGGGCACGCCCCAATGATATCCCTCATGTCCAGCACCCAAATAGTGCTGTACACAAGGGGCATCATAATGATGTGCCATGGCGGTTATGCCACCCCTTCTATGGCGCAAAAAGAAGCCCCTTTTCAGAGCTTCTTTTTGCTCTGTGTGCAGGCTGCAGCATGTGGTTGCCATGGCCTGCTTCCAGGACAGAAAGGGACGGCATCTCGCCACTCCTTCCTGACAATCTGTAGAGCTCCTATGACTCTGGAGACCAGGGTATGAATCCTGGCTTTGGCCTGGAAACCCACTGGGTGACCTTGGGCAAACCATATACTCTCAGCCTCAGACGATGGCAATGGCAAACCCCATGTCTTGCCAGGAAAACCCCATGAAACAACTTGAAGGCACCCAACAATAGTAGCAACAACAAATATATTGTCGCATTCCAAATTGGTCTAGGCATGGCTCCTATTTGTGGAGAGAAAATGTTCAAGCAAACTTTAAAAAATCCTGTTACCACAAAATGTACTCTGACCCTGATTCACCTTTTTCTAATCTTATGTGAACTGACATGGGAGTCCAGTTCCAAAATGTGCTCTTGCTATCCACAGATGATTTTATTTAAAACACAGAGACTGTTCCATGATTGCTTAGAGCAGCAAGTATACTCTACTTTCTAAATCTAACTTAACTTTCAACTGAGCTTTCCCAGTCTCTGGCCTTAGGCCAAAAAGAATGGATGGTGCTTTCAACTTATCCTACGTTCTTTTCAGGAGGAAAAAAACACACACACACACCTGGGCTACATCTTCTGGCACTTTCACTTTTGATCAGTAAAACTGGAAGTGTCCCATTTTTTCTTCTCCCTTGTGTAAAGAAAAAGAACTCACTGTTTCTCATGCTGCAGAACAACCGAAAGACAGCAGAACCAGCAACACTTTCAGAAAGTGTCTGACTCATTTGAAAAACATATAAGGTGAAATCCTTTACATTTAGGCCATTCTCTATTACAGCCTTTTGTCTGACCATCCAAGTCTTCAGGCAAATGTGCTGTTTGTTTTATGGATTCTGTCATCTCAGCTTTATCTCATGGTGCTATTGTCTGTCATATATTGCTTGCAAACAGACTGCCTGGGGAATGTACACTCATGTCACATAGGTTTAAATAACCTAAGTGGTCCTACTGCTCTAATATAAGTTGCCAAGAGGCAGTAATAAGTGACCAACAAATCTATTTCTTTCTTTGCTTAGCTGTCAGAGATTCTTTGTTTTCAGAGATGAGATAAAATGCCTATTTGCTATTTATACCCTGGCCAGGCTTCTAGCTGTCAGCATGAAAACAAATGCTCCCCCAAAAAAGAAGATGAAAAAGAAAAAGAAAAGAAAAAAGAAAAAAAGCTTGATAAAATGATCCATACTGTGGGAGACAAAAAGAGAGAATTCTTTAGGACATTATAAACATTTTCTTAACACTCTGCCATTTCTTCTTGAGCATCCTTTAATGAGTAAAAATTCATTGTTTATTATTTACAGATGTAGATCTCCTGCAAGGCAGATGTGGAGAAGGATGAGCTGTGAGGCAAGGGAAAGTGTTGGGCACTTATTATTTCTTAGAGTTAGAGAAAGCCACAAAGGACATCCAGTCCAACCCCTGCCATGCAGGAACTCAGATCAAAACACTCCTGACAGATGGCCAGCTTTTGTTTAAAAACTTCCAAAGAAGGAGACTCCACCACACGCCAGAGAATGTGTCCAATGTCAACCAGCTCTTACTGTCAGGAAATTCTTCCTAATGTTGAGATGGAATCTCTTTTCCTCTAGTTTGAATCCATTAGTCATTGCACTAGATTGTGGAGAAAGAGAAAACAATCTTGCTTCATCTTCAATATGAACTTCAAATATTTAAATATGACTATCATGTCACTTATTAACCTTCTCTTCTCCAGACTTAACATACTCAGTTCCAGATCTTTTACCATATTGGTCATCCTCCTCTGGATACAATCTAGCGTGACAATATGCTTCTTGAATTGTGGTGCCCAGAACTGGAAACAGTATTTCAGGTGAGATCTATGAACATAGCAGAATGGAATGATACTATTTCTTCTCTATAGCTAGACACTATACCACTATTGATGCAGTCTAAAATTGCATTGGCTTTTTTAGTTGCTACATCACACATGTTCACCTTGTTGTCTACTAAGACACCAAAATCTCTTTTGCATGTAATGTTTTCAAGCTAGATGTCATCTATCCTATACCTTACATTCCTCCCTGTTAAAATTAAATTTGTTCAAATTTCTAAATACAATTTGTGTTTGTAACTTAAAAAGGGTTAGGTTCATTTGTTTTAGATCATAACTACAGTATGTAGTTATTTTTACAATTACGTACTGTATAGAGGTGTGGCTTATTCTGAAGAAAGGATAGCATGTTTCCAAATCTGACTCATGCTGCTGCCTCATGTTCTGTTATGGGGGCTGTGACAATGACAAGGTGGATGTGGGTTGTGTGTGTTTTGTACCATGTGTGTAGCATTCAGATTTTTGTAGAAGAAATGAAAAGTAGCCACTTTAGATATTTACATATCTGTGAATAGTTATTGTGAGTACTTCTTAAAAGTAACTTTCCACATTCTGAGTAAGCTACTGCTTCAGTATGATGAAGTATTCTGAGTATTTTAAATAACATTTGATGAGAGGGCCGGAGCTAAAATTTTGTTTCATCCCTCACCCATATCTTATTCCTCACCCATTGATTTCTTGGCTAAGTAGCTGTATAAGAGATACAGTAGTTTGTCAGGTGATCTGAGCAAAGCATTTATCTTTTCCTGAAAGACATACTTTAGTCTCATTGGCATACCTTCAATACATATGATTGCAGTGATTTTAGAGATACTTTTCATAAACGATGATTGCTGTGCTTAGGGAGATTATTGCAATGCAGCTTAATGATTGCACAATCTCTGCTAACTCTAAGAGTGCCATCTTTTTTTCTTTATAAAAAGAAATCAATTCACCAAACTGAAACATACCTTAGGTGTCAACTGTTTCACATTATAAAATTTCATACTTGCCCACCCTTCAACCAGGGTTTCTTAGATTCTGAGCATAAGGCATACACAGATTTAATATGTCATCATCATTCCCAGCAACTTTTTAGAAGTGCCTAAGAGTCAAATAAATGTATTTTATTCTTCCATCATAGGGAGTGTTGGGAGCTTCCAGAACTGTAGATCCCATTGGGACCAGTTCTCAATGGAGAGAGGCTTTTTCCCTGTCTCTTGACTGTGGTATGGGGAGAATGGATGGAAATAATATTTGGAAATATTTGGAAAAGGTTAAAAAAATATTGGAAGTGTTGGGGAAACCTGATGAGAAGAAACCTGGATTGGCAAACCTCCACAGTTTAGAATTTATTCTGCACAAAATTTAGACATGGTAGTTGTTTGCACAGAATACATTTTCTGTGTATCAATATTTTTCATGTGCATAAGATGCTATTTCTTGCATGGAAAATCCTGCATTCTCAAAAAAGAAAGGTGCAAATGTTGCATAGATTAAGTCACTAACTGCAGCATTTTCAGCACAGGAAACAGAATTTCTACATGGAGAGTAATATTTCTGTATAGTAATATTATTATCTACACAGAGAAAGCTTTTTTCAGCACAGAAAAGAAATGATTTCTGTACCAACCCCCCCATGCACACTTTGTACAAATAAGTCCAAAACAGTCAATAATCTTCAAAAACTAAGCAATTTCTGAATACTTTCTTGCATAGGGAAGATAGGTGCCAAAATTGCTAAATTTACTTGCTTCTTCCCTTGAGAATGAAATTAGTAAAGAATTCTTAGGGAAAGCACTGTTCTTGGAGACATGGCAGGAAAGGGAAGATTAAACTGCCTCTTCTGCCATACTGCAGAATTATTGTAGCTTGACAACATCTAGAGTCAGTAATGGGCTGGATGAGGGAAAACCGACTCAAATTGAATCCAGAGAAAACGGAGGTACTAGTGATAGGTTCTCCTGGTCCAGGAATGGCGGTGGTTCCACCTGTCCTGAACGGGGTCACGCTCCCTGTGAAGGACTCCGTGCGCAGTCTGGGGGTGCTTCTTGACTCGTCGCTTCACCTGACAGCTCAGGTGAATGCGGCGGTCAAGAGCACCTGTTATCAGCTTCGGTTGATTCGCCAGCTGCGTCCATACCTGGCCCAGAGGGACCTAGAAACTGTTGTACATGCTCTGGTAACTTCGAGACTGGATTTCTGCAATGTACTCTACATGGGGCAACCCTTATACCAAACTCGGAAGCTGCAAATGGTGCAGAACATGGCAGCCCGGCTGGTCACTGGTGCACCCAGGACCAGCCATATAACACCGGTTTTAAAAGATCTCCATTGGCTGCCCATTCGCTTCCGAGCTCAATATAAGGTGTTGGTAATCACCTATAAAGCCCTAAATGGCTTGGGCCCAGGATACCTAAAGGACCGCCTCTCCCCGTACATTCCGCCTCGCACCCTCAGAACGTCTGGGCAGCAGCTACTGAAGGTGCCTGGGGCCAGGTTAGTCTCCACAACTCGGAGGACGTTTTCTATAGCTGCCCCAGCCCTTTGGAATGCACTGCCCACAGAGCTCCACTCGTCTACTACCCTGGCCCAATTTAGGAAGGATCTTAAAACCTTCCTATTCCAACAGGCATTCCCCAAATAAATATCCTGTGGGCCTCCCTCCTCTTCCGTGGCCAAGAGGTTGGGCTATGGGGCTTTTTACTTGTTGGTTTGATTTATTTATGTATATTGTGTATTTTATTATGTATGTATTTTAATTCTGCTGTAAGCCGCCCTGATCGTAGGAAGGGCGGCATATAAATAAAAATTTTATTATTATTATTATTTATAATTGTTATGGCTCCATACTATGGAATCCTGGGATTTGTAGTTTGTTGTGGCAGGGAAGGCTAAGTATTTCCCAAAACTACAAATCCCAGAATTTCATAGCGTTGAGCTATGGTAGTTAAGTGGTGTCAAACTGCATTAATTCTGCAGTGTACATGCAGTCCCTATTTACATATTGTGGTTTAGATATTGAGGCCGGCACTGAGGGTTCTAAAATTAAAGGCCAACAAGGAAGATATGCAAATACACCTATATATAGCTTGGTTGAGGAGTGACTATAAAATGCTACTTAAGGAAAAGAGACATAACTATTATATATCTCAATGGTATAGGTATTGAGGAGTGATGGAACCAAGATTGGATAGAAAATCAGAGAAAATGATTGAAATAGGACAAGGAAAACTCCCAAAAGCATTATTTGAAGTATTAAATCAACTCTCACTGTCTGATGTTTGGAGGCAGAAATATGGGGATACTAAAGTATTTACATTTTATTCAGATAGACATGCTTCCTTGTCTCAACTAGACATGTTCTTTATTTTTAAACTATTTGAAAGAAATGTTATATGGAAATTTTACCAAAAAACATGACAGATCACAATCCCATTGTTCTAAATTTAAAAGAAAAATAAACCCTGGGAATATTACTGGAAATTAAATGAAGAATTACTACAGGACAATCAGATAAGTGAAGAGACTAAGAAACATCTACAGCTATACTTCCAAGAAAATATAAATGAAGAAACAAAAATGGGAACTATATGAGAAGCAAGTAAAGCGATTATGTGGGTCTTCTTTATAAGAAACAAAATTACAGTTAAAATTTCAAATGAAGCTGGAAACTTATTTGTTAGTGATAGATGAACAAATTGGGGGAAAGAATTTAAAAATGATTTATTACATGTCAGCAGCAGCTAGATTATTGATAGCACAGAAATAGAAAGAGTGTGAAACACCAAATGTAGAAGACTGGTTATTAAAAATAATAGATATGACAACTGGTTATTAAAAATAATAGATATGACTAGTCTTCTAAGAGGTGAAACACTGGGTGGAACATGCAAAAGAATGGGAACAGATATTGGAATATATAAGTGATCAAATGGGATATATTGATAAAATCAGATGAATAAGATTAATGAAACTGATGTGTATATAGGTAGGTATATTAGGACAATAAATTGTATCTGAGGTTATAGTAGAATTGGGTGGTACTTTTAAAGAAAAAAACAAGAATAGGTGAGTAGTAACACAGAGTCCTACTAGCTTAGGAAGTTAATTATTAAGTAGAGGGATGGAAAAAGAAAATACTTATGGACAGTTATTAAATATGATAGAAAATAAATTTAGGAATGATCACTATATACATATATGAGGGCAGGGTACCGTCTATTATTCCCTCTGTTGTAAGCCGCCCAGATTCCCAGTGATTGGGCAGCATATAAATAAATCCTATTATTATTATTATTATTATTATTATTATTATTATTATTATTATTATTATTAT
>NC_056525.1:228015468-228051066 GCF_019175285.1 Sceloporus undulatus
ATACAAGAGTACATGCATAATAGATATTGAAGAATATGTATTTTCTTTTTCTTTTGTTTAGCTACAAAAGTGTTTTTAAAGCAGATTGCTTGTCTAATTCATAGAATCATAGAATCATAGAATCATAGAGTTGGAAGAGACCACTAGGGCCATCCAGTCCAACCCCCTGCCATGCAGGAAATCCAAATCAAAGCATCCCTGACAGATGGCCATCCAGCCTCTGCTTAAAGACCTCCAAGGAAGGAGACTCTATCACACTCCGAGGGAGTGCATTCCATTGTCGAACAGCCCTAACTGTCAGGAAGTTCCTCCTAATGTTCAGGTGGAATCTCTTTTCCTGCAGCTTGCATCCATTGTTCCGGGTCCTGTTCTCTGGAGCAGCAGAAAACAAGCTTGCTCCCTCTTCAATATGACATCCCTTCAAATATTTAAACAGGGAGATCATATTACCTCTTAACCTTCTTTTCTCCAGGCTAAACATCCCCAGCTCCCTTTTTAAAGTATGTTTTAAGTTTTTATGTTCTGTTTTAAATAAAAAAAAATAATTAAAAAACACAAAAAGGAAAGCAGTAGACTTTATATTTAATAGAACAGGTAGTTTGATCCTAAATTTTAACTCTTTCTTCTCCCTGAGAAACTGCAACAGTCATAATGAAATTCTTGTAATGAAGGTCTGAACATGGCCAGAAAAAATCTATGTGACGAACGTCTTTTAGGCCAATGGTTGGTTTCAACTGCAGAAAGGTTATAGAGGGCAGAATTCCAGTTATGGGTGAGGCCAATAGGACTAAAAAATGACAGTCTTATTTTATTTATTTATTTATTTGGACAGTGGCTTTCGGTTAGGCAGCCACACACTGCCATCAAGGCTGATTTTGAAAGTCCTGCCTTCAACTACACAGAATTCACCCCTTGAGGGAGAAAAATATATGGTGAATTATCTCTCCTGGAAGTCTTCAGGAATGGCAATTCATCTTTTAAACAGTGTATCAGTGCTCAACTGCACTGTTTAACTTTATCAGAGAAAACAAATTTTCAAAACCAAAAGTGAATTTTGGACTATTTTGATTTCGCTTTAATTTTTTTCTCTCTTTTTCTTTTCTTTCTTCATACTTTCTTTTTTAAGTGGTGGGGGGCATTTATGGTAATCTATATGGGCCAGGATGGTCCTAAGTTTCAGAAAAAACTAGACTCCGAATCCATTGAAGTTGCCCAACGTTCTCTTCAGATTAGGAAAATGATTTTAATCTTTCAAGGAGGAGGGAAAAAATGTGAAAAAAAAGAACATGTGAAGAATTAAATGATGTTGTCATGGTAAAGAGGATGTGGGTGTCTGAAGAACCACAGCTACCAGGTTTTGGCTCTCAGAAGGCCTGAAGTCATCTGTTGTCATCTGTTGCTCTATTCTCCTTCCTCAAACTTTAAATATCTTTACTTAGAAAGAACTTCCAATTTATCTCCACAAGTTTTCTTGAGTGGCAACTGTCAAGCAGGGAGCAAGGCAATCTAAAACTGAAAATGCTCAGTCACTAGTCTCCTTTTATTTACTTGATGTGCTCCAGAGCTGAGATTATTCACAAACCCATCCAATTTTTTGCAGTACAATCAAGCCTTGAAAACAAGGGGGATACCACAATTGATTTACACATTTCACATCTTGAGTAGAACTGTCTAGAGAAACTGATGGTTTCATAATTATTCCAGGCACTATTATATCTATTCTGTAAAACTAAATTGGCTGTATCCACACAAGAGAATTCTACATAAAGTTGAAATCTGCTTTGTATCAGGGGAAATACTCTTTTCTATCTGCAAAGTTACTTCATTGTGAAGTGCAGGCTTTGTCTTACTTGTGAAGGTCATTGTCACAACAATAGTATTTCCTTTACAGGTCTAGATAAGGAGAAAAAAATGACAAACTTTATTTCCATTTGCAGTGCAGTAAAAGGCTTTATATTCAAGAGAGCCTGAAATGTCCAACATGTAGTTTCAATCTCAGCATGGGGCTGTTCCTCTCCCCCCCCCCCCTATTTAATGCTATCTTTGTTAGGTCAGGAAATTACTATATGACTGAGAATTACCACAGGTTGAAAACTTCAAGAAGGTAGAATATAATGAAATAACTACAATCACTCCATATATTTATCCATGGTCATAGATTGGAAATGACAGATTACAAAACCCACAGAATGTATGCTTAATGATTCTGCCTTTTAAAATTTCCTTCTCTCTTCTTCCTTTTGTCCATCCTTTTTTCCCTTTCCTTCATATAGAAATAATTATTATAAGCATTGCCTAGTCAACAAAGCAACAGGAATAAATAATTATTTATTATTTATTTTCCCATACACTCCGATCCTCTGGGAAAAACTTCTTACAATCTAGAAAGACCAGACTGTCAGTGACCACCCAGAGGTCCTTCTCTGTCATAGCTCCAAAAACTTGGAATGACCTGCTGTAAGAGATTCACCAATTATCCTCACTCGAGGCTTTTAAAAAGGCGACAAAAACCTTTCTCTTCCGGCAGGCCTTCCCCGATTGATAATGTCCAGAACCAATTGAATCCCTCTCTTTTTATTATTTTTCTTATTTGTGGTTTGTTTTTTTAATTTTGATGTATTGTTATGTACTTTTTAACCATGTTTGCTGTTTAATTTTATAGTTGGGAGGGAGGGTTGGGCCAGGTTCTTGTGGGGTTTGTTGTTTTTATTGTTGTATATTGTATTAACTCTGCTGTTACCCGCCTCGATCCTCAAAGCGGAAGAGACGGAATATTATTATTATTATTATTATTATTATTATTATTGTTGTTGTTGTTGTTGTTGTTGTTGTCGTTGTTGTTTCAGTGTTTTCATTGGGAAATACATTTTGTTTGCTTTCTCCTTTTTATTGGGAGATCTCTGGATATCTATTATAAACCCTCTGTTATTCACATTATTTCCAGCTTACCCAAACAAGTCTCCTGACATTCATTGGCACATTAAGAGAGTCCTTCTCCACATTCTTTCACCAAATCGCACACCAGACACTTGCACTTCGATGCTTCTGTTATGCTCAAGATTGTAAGGGCAACCTGTTTATCCTGAGAGCGTGTAATGAAAACCTTTCCCTCAGTGGACTTATTCAGAGTAGGGCTGACACAGACACTGAGACACCAAATTTGGTTTTAAATGCATGTAACATTTATTAAATCACAAAAGTAACACAAACATTGATTATCAAGAGCTCTTTCACTCACACATTCATACAATACTCACACACACTTTCCTTCTGCCGAACATTGATCAGGTGTTCTCGAAGGTTTGGGGATGACACCGTTGCCACGGTAGATGCCAACAAAATGGAGATGAAAGTCCAGGGTCTTTATACTTCTTCTTCTCTCTGACTTTGGCTGCTGAAGTCTCACAATATTGCAGCTCATTACTCAACTTCTTCTTTTGGGAGGAGAGACAGGCTGTTCAGATCAGTCTGTGTTCAAAGCAACTCGTTCTGTTCAAAGCCCTCCATTGTCCTGTCAGTTCCTCTTCATGGCGACTCAGGAGATAAGGACCTTCCCGGTAATGGTTCGTCACACCTGGACGGAACCCCGCTTCAGCTTCCAAGTTTTCAGACTTTCCTCGCCTTAGTTGCCAAATACATTCGTCACATCAATGCTTTGCGTGGAACCATCTTGTTTGGTTCTTCAGCTCTGGGTCTAAGTCAGAACTCACTCATTCGTCTTACACTTCCTCATTGTCCCAAAGTTGGTATGCATCCTATCTTTTGTCTCCTTATGTTTCCTCTATGAATTCACCTCCCCTTGTATTATATTTGTCTCCTTTCTCTCTTTCACTTCTTCTATTCATTCCACCATCAAAGCTTGCTGCTTCTTGTTTACAGAACTAAATTCAATTGCTGATTTCAGCTAGAGTGGACTCAATGAATCAATGGGATTTCCCCCCATAAGATTTGACTTATCAACCAGCAAATGGGCTCATGAGTATGCTCTAGTGGGACCAGCAACTGAGTTCGGGTTCTGATAGCCAGTTCTAATGGGATTTGTTCTAGTTTTAGAAGCCCTATAGGTCTATCACCCATGGAAAGGATTCCTCAGTGATCACATGCTGGTCATGGAATCTCCTAGATGTGTAGTTTGTGATTTTAGATTTGTGGAAATTACAAATATGTAACACTTTTAACTGTATCACATTATTCAAAGTGGTACCTTGTACTTGCAAAAATATTGTTATTACTGTCTGCTTTCAAATAATTCCTAATTTACAGCAAATCTAAGTCAAATCTGTCACAGGATCTAGGCTGAATTTGTTCAGGCTAAGTTTCCCCTTGCCTTTCTCTGAGGCTCAGTGTGACCTAGAGGGTTTCCATAGCTGAACATGGGATTCAAACCATTGTCTCCCATTGTCTTTGTCCAACACTCAATCAACCACATTGATCGTTTCAGAAATTACCGCCACTCACCATACACTGATGCCTAAGAGGATGACAAAAGTTGTCTTTTATTTCCAAAGAACACCTTTCATTTCTTCCTATATTTATGCTTACTTCCAAAGAGGCTTTGTCCTTTCTCCTTTCATGTTTCAGTATTCCTTGAGCATTTGCATCTATATCTCAGTATGAACAAGTTATTCACACCACTTGGCAGGGAGATTCCCAGAATCACATGCAGGAAAAATCTGAAGTCACTGTTATGGAAACATGAAGCACTTCAGATTAATTTTATAAAAAAAAAGGCAATTCAGTGTCTCCTAGCTGTACTTGTGTGCTTTTTTTAAAAAAATAGCTTTGAATGTGGGGATCTTAGAAGAACATAAAAATTCATAACAATATATGATTGCTACCAGAGCAGCTGAAAGGAAAAGCTGGCTACTGTGTGCTCCCCACCTCATGAAGGCCAGAACTGGGTACAACCCAATAGTCAGTATGGCAAGCTGTCATTTCTAGCATATCAATGTGTTATCTAGCAAAGTGGGCATAACTAAATAACCTACAGCTAGTAGGTCAGCTGGCCTATAAGAAACAGACTTTATTACCCTGCTGCTACCCAATTTAATACTCTGCTGGGGTAAAGTGCCGATCAATATTTTGAGAAGGTGAAAATTACAGGAGGACTCAATCTTATTTTCAGGAGTCACCCTTAAAAGAGGAATTAAGGTTTGGGAGATGCATGGTGTGAAGTTAAAGCTGTTCTATGCAGAGATGTTTCAAGAGCAAGAAAAAGGGAAAATAACATTTCCTTTTCCTAGCTTCATGAACCAGCCTTCTAGCAAAGCTTTATGGACCCAGCAGGTCTGAACAAGAACATCCATAAGGAGTCAAGCACAGTGATACTTTTTGCAATTCTCTTTACTTTACTGAACTCTTAGATTCTTTATCTGAAGGAGCCCTGGTGGCACAGTGATTAAATACCAGTACTGCAGCCATTCACAGCCACAAGGTTGCAAGTTCAAACCAGGCAGGGGGCCAGGGTTGACACAGCCTTGCATTCTTCTGTAGGTCACTAAATGAGTACCCAGTTTGTTGGGGCAATTAGCTTTCACGTTGTAAACCGCTTAGGGAGTGCTTAAGTGCACTGATAAGCGGTATAGAAATGTACTTGCTATTGCTAATGCTATCTTGGCTAGAAAGAAATAAGAGTGTAAACAAAGAAATATAATTGGCCCACTGTATTGGAGCATCAGTGGATGGTCCAACCCCATTAGCTTGAGTTCCTGTGTTATTTGGTATCTATGGGGGTGGTGGTCTGGATCCAAGCTGATACATAGTGATGATTGTATGACAGTAATAGACTAGGTAGGAGTGAACTGCATCTTAATCCAGATGAGACAGAGGAGCTCCTGCTCAGTTGCAAGACAGATCAGGAACAGGAATTGAACCCAATCTGGATTATACTCACCTAAAATGCAAGTTCATAGTGTGGCTATACTTCTGAATTCAGCTTTGAATCTGGATGCTCAGGTTTTGGTAACAGCCAGGAGTGCATTTGAATTAAAATTAAAACTAACACAGGAGCTGTGCTTGTTCTTTGGGATAAGTGATTGTCATAGTAGCACATTCCTCAGTTACATATCATTTGAACTACTGGGGCTACTTTTGAAGAGTGTTCAGAAACTTCAGCTACTTCAAAGAGCTGTAGCCTGAGTGTCAAATGGGGTAAGTTACAAGGATCATACTAGTCCCATGTTAAAACAGTGCCACTGGCTGCCAGTCTGTTTCCAGACACAATCCAAAGTGCTCGTTATATGACCTATAAAACTCTGGAGGGTATCTGAAGGACTGTATCTTCCCATATATGCCTGCCTGAACTCTAGGAAATTTTGGGGAGACACAGCATCCAATCCCACCACCTTTTCTGGCACGTTTGATGGAAACACAGATGAGGATCTGCTACATGACTGCTCCTAAACTCCATTCCTAGTGAGGTCAGGCTGACTTCTCCGTTATTGTCTTTCCCTGTCACATTAAGATGTTTCTATTCTAGCATGTGCTTGGGAACTGAATGTTTTGTAACATAGTTTTTCTTTTGTAGTGCTGTATTGTTTTTAATCTATGCTTTAAAATTAATATTTTATGTATTTTAATTTTAAAGTCAGTTTTAAATAATTCTAAACTTAAAATTCTGTAAATTTTTAGCCACATTTCTTTTTATTTCTTTTTATATTTATTTGTACTTCTTTTTATTCTGTGCACTGTCTTGGATACCACTCTTGGGGAGAAGGTGGGATATGAATAAAGTGATCATTTTATTGAAGTGCTGGAGTCAGATTTGGGAGTATCTATTCAACCTTTACTATGAAATTCAGTCAGAGATCTTGAACCATGTTTCTCTCTCAGCCTGATCTAACTCACAGAGGTGTTGTGAAGACATAGTGAGAACTTTTGAACCACATACAATACTGTGGGTGAACAAACTTGAAAATTTGAAAGTAAGTTTTTAACTTAGTGCATAAAACACAAATCTAAACTGAGCAAATAGATTTTAATTTATTCTGGAAAAATGTAAACAGTAAATTCAGTCCCAATTCTGAATATAACATTCAATGATTTCTTTGCTCCTGCTTCTTAACATTATTTTGTCAAAATGTGGAACTTCCTTGTTGACTGCGATCTGCAGGTGTGTCTGTAAATTCAAGTGATTCCTGGATTTTGTCGTGATTGACAACAGAGAACTGAACCCAGATTCATGTAGTTACCCCAGGTTGGGAACCCCTGGTCTAAGTTCAGTTTCTAGTCACAACTAAAGTACACCCACTGAATGTTAAACCAGTTTAGCAATCAAGTACTGAATGCTAAATCAACAGTTATGCAAATATGATTGGTTCTGTGAATCTGCTCTAGTGGGAATTAGCAATCATATGTAGGCTAGAAAATGCATCTTTCATTCAGAATCATCTTTTTAAAATCACCAACTTGAAATTCTATTTTGACATTCCATTTTTAAAATCACCAATTTGCAATTCCATTTGCTACTGTGAAGCAAAAAGAGAGAAAGCTCAACAGGAATCCCACAAAGTACCAAGGAGCCATGACTATTATTATATAGTCTATGTTTCAAAATAACTGTGGATCTGATCCAACACCTCAGTGATGCAAAGACACCTTTATTTCCCTACTTATTCACTTAGGGCCTATACAGACCAGCACTTTGTGCTGGCCTGTGGGCGGAGTCAGGGATGTCAGGAAAAAGCCACATGGGATATATAGTCACAAGAAATATAATATGTATATGAATGTGTTTGAAAGTAACATGACACAGCAAAAGCAATTGAAATGTCACATAGGTGTTGCATATAATGTAATGAGAAGGTCCTAAAAGCCAAGGACACATGTGGCAAGGACAAAGTGAAAAGGTGCAAATTGATATCACCTAAAAGTCATTGAGTGGACAGTAATGTATGATGCAATGTGAGGTCTAGATTGAGCCAAGTATGGTATGTCAGTCATAATGTATGTACACGCCCAGGAGGTGGCAACTGTATAATGAATAGAGAGACAAATGTATATATAAGCATATAAGCAATAATGTATGGCAATACTTTTTGTGGGTATTGAGGAGTATAGTAGTGTGAGTTTTGTGAGTAGTGAATTGTTTTGTGCATAGTGTATATATTAGAATAAAAGTAGATCTTTTTAAGAAGACTACTGTGTTGACTGGTGTCTTGAGAGCTGAACAAGAACCAGCAGACTCCAGAGAAGATTGGAAGACATCTTCAGCCAAAACTCAGAGCTACTGGTCAAACTGGTTGTTCTTCCGCTGACCAGGGTGGTGAGAGTGAAAGCCAGGAGAAGAGCTGCAACTCCCATCATCCCTAACAAGGGAACAGCGTCTTCACACTGGATGCCTTAACTCCACCCCCAGGGAACCATTTTGGCATGCGCCAGTCCACATGGTGCACCACCATCATGGTGTGATTCCGGCACTGCATCTACATGATGCAGTGCTGAAGGGGCGTCATAAAGCTGCACCACGGCAGCTATGCCATCCCTTGGAGAGTGCAAAAAGGAGCTACCCCCTCACTACCTGCCAAGTAATCATCTACTTAAATATACCACCTCAAGCCAATTGTTCAGGTTTCCCAAATACAAGGTAGGGTAGGCAAAAATAAAACAAACAAACAAAAAACCAAGGGAAAATAATCCTGGCCCTGAAGTAACCAGCAATGCTCCTGTTGCTGGAGGCAGGAGGGTGGGTTGAGATCACAGCCAAAGAGGATGCAACGAGGGTAGATAGTGTTTAAATAGCCCTGACTCTGCCCCACCACAGGGTATCATTCACTATTGTGCCAGACATGACAGCCCTTACCTTTCTTCTATCACAGGCCAGCAAAGGTAGCCTCTTCCCTACAGCCCCTAGCAGTATATGGGTCTGGAGCCATTTTGTTCATAAAACGGCATTTTATGCACAGAAAATAATATTTACCCATACTAATATTATTTTGTAAGCAAGGGGAAAAAGATACAATGTTTCTTTTGCATAAAATGTTGTAATAGGGGATTTATTCTGTATAAAATTCCCATTTGGTTGATCAGCATAGAGAAAAACATTTATGTGTAGCAAACAACATTTTTAGTGCAGGAAGGATTATTTTTTTCTTCATAGAAGTTAAATTTTAAGTGGAATCACAATCCAATAACTGGGTAGTGTAAAAGGGCCCTGAAACTGCCTTTGCAAATTGTTCTAAACCTTCAACACATCCAAAATTTGTGGCCAAATTGGTGACCAGGGCGAGCTTCAGGGAGCAACTAACTGCCTTGTTATGACAACCTCCCTGATTACCAGTCCATTACTGGAAGCAATTCAAAATGCTGGTTCCAACTTGGGTTGATATGATTTGAAAGACAGCAAGGAGAAGTGGGAGGATGATGTAAGCTGGGTAGGCAATTTGACCAATCAACAATCATATTTTACAATGCTTGAAACAGTTGAGACATCTCTTCTTTGTTCCATATTGACTCTGGAGACCTGGATGAGCCTGTTTTCTGTTTTTAAAAGTACAGTGTTGCCACAGAAAGGCATGCGCGTACACACACACACACACACACCAATATTATTTGAACTTAGCATAAACACCCTGTGTCTCTCAACACCTCTCAACCAGAGAAGACAAGGAAAATTCCTTTAATAGAAATTAGGAAATTATACCTCCTGAAAAATAAATGCAGCTTTTTCTGCAATCTGTCTTGAAATAACAAGAACCAAGTCTTTAAGTTGGAATGAAGCCGTTCCGTTTCTGCTGGGAATTGCTCTGGAGGGTCTACAAAAAGCAAAATGTCCTATGACTGATGCTTCTTTTTTAAAAAAAAACCAACAACAAACACACAAAAACATTAACAACAAATGGAGCAACAAACAGGAACATTTTCTCCATCTGTTTCCTCCCACAGTGTAATGACTAGATCATCACCTGGCTGTAGTCTGTGTGACTGTTGTCAATATATCTGCACAGAACAGAATGAAATCATATTCTAGCTAGGAAGTGGCTCAGATTGCCAGAAACATTTGTTGCAATCACTATAGAATTACTTTGCTCTAGACTTCTCTCTGCAATTTAGCCAGCACCCAGGGCATGAAATGACATTGAGCAGTGCAGGACCTACTGTATGTTTTTTGATGTAACAAGCTCTACACTTGAGCCTTTATAGGGTTAATAACAATTACAGGGTTAATGGAGAGCTACTGAGAACACAGGCTCATTTAAGGTCCTCTATTTTTCTTAAATGTTCTACATTTGGGCTTAGTTTTGTCCTGCAGTTGTCCTACAGTTTGGTCTAGAATATGTTCCACATTTTGTCCCTGGTAATAGTGGACAATTATGGCAACCCTAAACACAGCAGCTGTATATGCATAGCTCTAATCAACTTTTGAGCCTTAATAAGGCTAGCTTTGTACTGAGCCTTCCTCTCTCCCTCTTTTGCTCCCTCTTTTCTCAGCCTTCTTTTCTGTTGCATTATACTTGTGTTATTTGATTGTATTATATAGTTTGTATTATTATTTGCTATTTCTTATTATTATGTTTGCTATTACTACTATGGTTTATTTTGTACCTTCTGTATATATGGGTTTTGTATGATTCTGTTGCATATATTGCTTGTTACCCTTTTAAGCATTTATAGATAAAGCCTTTTATAGAATCTTGTCTCAGTTAGTCTCTTTTCAAATCCATTGCTCCAACATTTTTGAGTTTAAAAAAAGGAAGAAAATTGACAGTGGTGACATCATCTAAATAAGATGAAAACTAACACACTCACCCAACCCCCAATAGGTAACACTAAACAAGTATTACTCAGAGCTTATACATTGTCCCTCAATCTCTGTCTTACCTATTACCATGGAATGAGACTATCATCATTACACCCTCCCCCCAAGTAAGTTGTTTGCAAGTAATACCTTACTTTGGGGCCTGAGGCCTTGCTTGTTGGGTCTCAAGCTTGTCACATCCTTTCTACTCTGAGTAACCTCTGTTTCAGCACCATTTGAAGAGATGGCAGACAAGGGGTGCTTTTAAGGAATCTGTTTATGGCATGATAGTTGTGATTACCAATGCAGAAGAAAAAGATGTAGGAAATGCCAGCACAAAAACATCTGTAAAATGTCACGTGTCCATTCTTTTGAATGGGGAAATACATGTTATTAGAAAATGCAACAACAATTTGAAAATGGCCAAAATCAGGGAGGCTCAAGATGATGGATACAGAAATGGTAGCGCTTCAGCAAACTTGGAGGAAATCACTCAGACATTCTACTAAATAAAAATAATCAAGGCATTCCTGACTACTGTAACAAATTAGATTACAAAAGGGAATGAGCCAAGGATATGACAGACCTACAAATTCATTTCTGAAGCCAAAACATACCACTGTAAAATGAGGCCTAGAAGCAGATAAAAACAACAAAGCCATGGAAAAATGAAGAAAGAGAGAAACCAGTAGCCAAGGGGCAGGAGGGGGGACAACAACAGCAACAACACACCACCTACTTTTTCTACAAATTATAGCTATGTGGGTGATTCTGGATAAAATAACACAGCTTCAGGAAGATCTTAGAAAGGAATTTCTGGATGCAATTCATCTTCTAGCAAGAAAGTTAGACTCTATTATTAGTGCTATGGAGAACATGAAAACAACAACAAATGAAGCCCTTGAACTGAGCATAAAACAATGAGCAATAAAAACTTTTGCACAACATTAAATCAAAATACAGTCAAGACTGGAAATCTTGGGAAAACAAGAGAAAAGGAATAATATAAAATGGAGAGGTTTAAGGGTTAACCTAAAAATTGTGAAGATCACTTTATTTGCCACCACTAAGTTTCTTTGATAGTAACACCCTGAGCCTTTTCATCTCATCACTGCCACTTAATAGTTACAAGCACCTGTACTTTTAACACTATTTTTCTTATTAATTTGTGATCCTCTTTGTGATTGTCACTTTACCCTCAAAATATGTTTTGACTTATTTGTAGTATGATACTAGCAAGTTAGGGCTTTCTACACTCTGGCTGAGGCTACATTGTTTTTAAAAGAGAAAGGACTGACAGAAGCAGTTTCTAGAGGCACAAGAGGTTCTCCAGTGGGATTTCTATGCACTGTCCTAACAGGGAAGGAAACAGACACTCCCTAACCCTAGTACACATCGCCAGGACGTCAAAATGGCGGTGCCCTGTCCACATGGGTGCCACCATTTTGACATGACGGCTGCGTCACATCCAAATGACACGGGGTGGCCGTCATGTTCTGGCGCTGCCACAGGGCACTTGTGGCGCCCTTTCAGCGGTGCCGGAAAGAGCTCCAAAATGGAGCTCCTTCTCGGAGGGTGCCTCGTTTCTGCGGCAACTAGATTTCTCCCCTGGCTGCGGCTCCCGGGGTGTCCTGGGGCATGAAGCCCCAAGGACACCCCTTTCCGGGACCAGGGAGAAGTGGCATTTTGCTGCTCCTCCCTGCTCCCGAAAAGCACGGTATTGGGGCATTTGGGTTGCCGCTGTGGCTGCCCTGGCCCCAATACGTGGCGCAAAGGGGCAGCTGCAGCCCGCCCCAAATTGGCTGTCTGTATCCTGCCATGGTGACCTTTTCAATTTCATAGTGTGGAATACTCTGCTGTGGTTTTGGCTGTTCCTATGAAATATAGCCCACAGCAGCTGGTATTCATTGATGATCTCCCATCCAAGTACTAACTGGGGTTGATCCTACTTAGCTTCCAAGATCAGGTGGAACCTGGTGCCTTTAGAATAATTAGGCCTTACTAGAACCATTTCTTTCTTTATTCTTAGATCAATAATACCAAGAAGAAAACAAATTCTAAACTCCAAGCAAATTTTATTACCCTTACAGAATTGCAATAATTTTTGAAGGTTTTTTTTTTTTTTGCCACATTCAAGTTCTTATTTTGTTTAAACTCTTCAATACTTGGTGTTTACACAAGTTAACACACACTTGGACTCTATCTCTTTAAGGCTGCATCTGTACTGCAGAAATGATCCAGTTTGGCACCACTTTAATTGCAATGGCTCAGTGCCATGGAATCCAAAGAACTGTACTTTTGTGAGACATTTAGACTTCTCTGTCAGTGAGCTTTGGTGCCAGAACAAACTACAAATAGCAAGACTCTATAGCATTGAGCCATGGCAGTTAGTGGTGTCAAACTGGATTATTTCTGTAGTGTGGATCAGCCTAAGTGTCTTTCTTAAATGTGGGTCAGAAAGCTGACAGTAAGCACAGAGCAGAATCTCACAACTGACTCAACTCATTTTGCAGTTAAGTGTTGCAAGTTCAAGGTTTTAAACAGAGCACAGAAAAGCCACAGTTCAACAAATATTCTGATTGACAATGTTAATATAACATTGTTCAATATGAATGGCATGGGTTCCTTAATTGGATGGGCAGGAAATCAGTGACTGGTTAAAGATGATGAGCCAGATATGTTGCAAGAAACTCATGATAAAGGACAGCCACAACTCCTCATATGTCATTCTCACTTGTACTTCTGTGTGCTAGTTCCTGAGTCAATGAAATCAAAAGGAGTACTTCTAGCCATTTGAAAAACAAGCAAACATTTATTTTACAGGATAATTTGAAAGACCTAAATGATTGTTTTCTGCTCATTAAAGGGCAGCTACATCAAACTAAAATAACTCTTGGAGAGATACTTTCCCAGCACACACCCTTTGGCCTTTCGGAGGAATGTTCTAAAGAGGCTAAAATACTTTGCAGAGGGAATTATTATCACAGCAGGAGACCTGAACACAACAACCTCTGCACTAGATAGCAGTAATAAATCCTTGGCTCATCCTCATTCACTGGAGCAGATCTTTTAAGAGTTTGACTCAGCAGACACTTGGAGACCAACATGGTAGTGAACCTGATTACTCTTATTATTCAAGCAGACATGGAGTGTACTTCAAAATAGATTGCATTCTTATTTCTAGCAACCTTAGAAACTCTCTTTATAGTACAACAATAAGTCACGTATGGGCATCTGATCACATGTCTGTTCATGAAGTGATTATGTTTGATGATTGTATAACAAATTCATATTCATGGGAATTTAACCCTTTTATTTTCAGCAGGCAGAAAATCAAAGCAAGAATTAAATATGTAATTATTAAGTGTATATCTGAAAATACAAATAATGACTCTCTTAAAGTTGTTGCAAGCGGAGAATGTCTCAAGAGGGCTAGCATCCATCAAAAAAGTATATATTCCACTTAAAATACTTTATTAAAAGAATTGCAAGCTCCAGTGGCAAGTCATAAATTCTCTAATGCAAAATCAGTTAAATTACTGCTAGAAAATAAAAGACTTTAGCTGAAACTGTAAGAACTCAATAAAAATTCTAAAAATCTATTAAATACAAAACAAAAATATTATTAATTTAGTAATAAAAATTCTAAAATACTGGCTCATTTAATTATTAAAACAAAAAAAAAACCAACAAAAAACCTATGAATTAAAAATAATGAAAACTACACTATAAATATAATATTTAAACTATCAATGATCTCTTTGCTGATTATTTTAAAAATTTATACCAATCAAGATACCTGTCAGTTATGGATCTTTAATTTCTAAATTAAAAACATCTCTCCCCCCCCAAAAAAAACCAAACCTAAGTGAAGAACACTCCCTTGGGTGCGTTACAGACCGCCCCTCGGAGGCGGCCTGTAGGCGCTGCTTTCCCTATTGTATCGGTGCCTCAGCCGCCAGACTTTTTGAGCCACCAAAAGGGCACCCTTTCCACTGTCACTGCAGCTTTGAAGAGCTCTTGTGTGCAGTGTATAAATGCTGCACCACTGGAAAGTCACAATGTTATCTGCCATCTGGTCGGATGGGCAGCATGATGCCAGCTTGGGGGCAGAATTGGGGCATGCATCATCTACACATAATAATAATAATAATAATAATAATAATAATAGGTTTTATTATATACCCCCAATCACTGGGAATCCGAGCGGTTTACAATACAGGGGATAACAGACTCCCTGCCCACAGGCTTACAATCTAAAAGCCACGCCCACAAAAGAGAGAAGGGAATGGTGAGGGGGGGAGGGAATCAGGTCCAGCATTCTTCTCTCTCCTCTGAGGCCTGGACCAAGGCGATGGACGGAGGGAGGGCTCTTCTTCTTCAGGCTAGCCCCTGATGGTACTGGGCCAGCCTTCTCTCTCCCTCAGAGGCCGAACGATGACAGTTAGGGAGGGAGGAGCCTCTGCCTTCAGGCTCGCCCTGATGGTACTGGGCCAGCCTTCTCTCCCCCTCAGGGCCAAACGTGATAGTTAGGGAGGGAGGAGCCACTTTCTTCCGGCCAGTCCCTGATGGTACTGGGCCAGCCTTCTCTCTCCCTCAGAGGCAGAACGAACAGTTAGGAGGGGAGGCCTCTTTCTTCAGGCCAGTCCCTGTGGTACTGGGCCAGCCTTCTCTCTCCCTCAGAGGCAGAACGATGACAGGGAGAGGAGCCTCTGTCTTCAGGCCAGCCCTATGTACTGGGCCAGCCTTCTCTCCCCCTCAGAGGCCAAACGATGATAGTTAGGGAGGGGAGCACTTTCTTCAGGCCAGTCCCTGATGGTACTGGCCAGCCTTCTCTCTCCCTCAGAGGCCGAACGATGACAGTTGGAGGGGGGCCTCTTTTTCAGGCTAGCCCCTGATGGTACTGGGCCAGCCTTCTCTCCCCCTCCGAGGCCAACGATGATAGTTAGGGAGGGAGGAGCCACTTTCTTCAGGGGCAGTCCCTGATGGTACTGGGCCAGCCTTCTCTCTCCCTCAGAGGCCGAACGATGACAGTTAGGGAGGGAGGAGCCTCTTTCTTCAGGCCAGTCCTGATGGTACTGGGACAGCCTTCTCTCTCCCTCAGAGGCCGAACGATGACCGTTAGGGGGGAGGAGCCTCTGTCTTCAGGCTAGCCCTTGATGGTACTGGGTCAGCCTTCTCTCCTCCTCAGAGGCCGAACCATGACAGTTAGGGAGGGAGAGCCTCCTTCTTCAGGCCAGCCCCTGATGGAACTGGGTCAGCCTTCTCTCTCCTCAGAGGCCGAAAGATGACCGTAGGGAGGGAGGTTCTTCAGGCTAGCCCCTGATGGTACTGGGCCAGCCTTCTCTCTCCCTCATGCCACCCCGAAGCCGAAGCTTATTGCCAGTCTGTTCTGGCCCTAAGTCATAAAATATGGAAATCATTAGTTAAAAACCTATGTAATGGCCACAGATCTTCTACTGACAGCTTAAGGCTTATTTAAGGATTACCAGAAAGTAACCTTCCAATAAGTCTGTCTCATGTGAATACTTAGCACAATTGGAGAAAGATGGGGAATAATGAATTTGTATTGGCATCTTTCAACAATACACTGTAAGCACAATGCTTATGTAGAAATGGTAATAAATAATTCCTGTTTAATATTCAGTATAGGAAAGAAACTGACAACCAAATTCCAGGCTTCAGAAATGTCTATGAAAATAATAACTGAGGGGGTGCTGCTTGTACTGTGGGCAATCATGAGATATACCAATTTAATGTTTATTGCATTAAATTTCAGCTGTGTGTCTTTCCAGCTAGGTTTGCACCAGAAGAAGACAGAGAAAGAAACAAAAATGTAAGAATAGTTATGTGTGAGTGGTAGTCAACCATGCAATGTCTCCCATTGCTTTTGGATTACCTGGGTGAAATAGGAGATCTTTGAATGCTTACTAATGTTTGTTTGCTTTTTTATTCCCTTCTGTTACTAAACTCAGACAACATGAACCGCAATAGATAGTTAATTTGGCTCTCCCCAATGTGAACTGATTAAAAGCAGCAACCGAATTGGAACAGTATTAGCATCATCACTTTCTATCCCATGAAAGCCAACTTTTTGCTGCTTAACATCAGTGAAAAGAAGAAAACAAGTGGGAATGCAAAGGTAGAGGCCAATTATGGCCTCTTGACTCAGTGGATGGACTTAAGACTAGCCTGCCAGAACATCTTTTAGTCGATTGCACAGTAAGAAATTCTATTATTTTCATCTTTCTTGTGCTGCATTTGCTGAGAACTATGGGGCAGTACAGACCACCCTTTTCAGGGTGGTCTGTAGGTGCCCGATTTTGGTCTGCAACATTGCCGTAGCAACCAAACCACCCGGCAATGCTGTGTCGCAGCCCTTACGACATCTCTTCCTTTGCATGACATGTGGTCACTGTAATGCCCACATGTCATGCATATGTCCCTGTATGGGCAGGGCAGCACTGTAATGGTGCCGCCCACATGTAGTAGGGCTCCGGACTGCGCGGTTGGTGTGCGCTCCCGAGCCCTACTATCGCTGGCAGGACATTGCGTCCTGGCAGTCTGTACCAGGCCTATCTGAACATTGTTGTTTTCACTCATCAGTAACAGGTTGGTCTCAGCCATTGTGGGGTATATCGGTATTCATTGAGGATCTTGGTGTGCTTGCTTAGTGCCAATTTGGCTCTTAGGCCAAAAAGGAAAAAAGAAAAGCTTTCCTTTAGACAAAAGAAAATAATAAAACAAAATAGTTCAAGGGCAGAATATGCATATGAAACATAGAACAGGACAAAAAGAAAATGCTTCATAGGTTTACAAGTATCTTATAATTTATTTTGTTGGTCTTCAACTTGTTTTTATCAACAACAATCTTTCTCTCTCATTTTTTCCCACTATAAAAAGTGTTTATGAAGAAGTCTATGAAACACATTCCTAACAGGACTTTTCTTCTCTGTACTGTTATTTCAAAATTGTTCATCACTTATGCTCAAATGGAAACCACTGGGGAGCCCTGTTTCTGTCTGTGAAGATTGCAGAGAAAATCACTTTGCACTCTTACATCCAAATAGAAGTTTAGTGTTCATGTGTAAAATTATAGGCTAGGTAGAGAAAGAAAAATTAAGGTACTGTGGTGTCTAGAGCATTATAAGCATTGTGGTGTGTATGTGTGTTGGGGGGGGGGGGGGAGATGAACTAGCTGCCCATCTATGTTTCTGTATTGGAGTAAATATTCTTTGTTTTTGAAGTGAAATATTACTTAAAGTGACTAGCTTGAATTCCTTAATCCATTCCCCAGTAAAGGAAATATGCAGGTTACAAGACACCAGTGTTATTACTGATATGGCTTTTCAGCATTTCCAATGGAACTTCTGCAATAAGATATTCTTGTGAGATATTTCAGATTTTGAGTGTGAGTGCCAATCTTATCCCCCCCCCCCCCCCCGGAAAAAAAATCATCCGTTGTAGATCTGCCCTGCCCAGCTAGATTTTGTCCAGAGAAGGAGCAAATACAGAAAGGTTATTTCTCTCTCATAGCAAGAGCTAACAGCATATCCTCCAACATTTCATGGATGAAACTGGGGACATTTAAGGTGAAGCAACATTAGCATGTGGTCAAGATGTCACATGTTATTAATGAGGAAGAATACATACGCTAGGAGAGGCTGCAGCAATCTGCTTTTGTTTAATCCTTTTGGGACAGACAAACTTCCACCCTCTTTCTCCTTTGCTGACTAAAGCACAGACTACCTCTGCACTGAATTAAGTTTGCAGCCTGAGCACAAAGTGGGAAATAAATAGGAGGAGACAGAAGCTGAGACATTTTTTTAAATAGTGGCTTGAAAAATATAATGACTGAGGGTTTATTTGGACGGCACCTTAGTTTCTAATTGTGCTGGGACTTGAGAATGGAAGAGGAGCATACTCTGGCCTCTATCAGCCAGAAAATTATGTACGTGCCATTATTTTGTTTCAAAGGTTTTGTTTTGTTTTGGCATTATCATAATTTATTAACATATTCTGTTAACAAAGTAGCTTTTTGTTCCCCATATTATGTCAAGAATTTTCAATGTTTACAAGCAATATAACTGTAGATGTTAAAGACCACATTGATAGTGGATATTGCAAATGTCACTAGATGGGATTGTCATGGGTATCTGCCTAACTCACAAAATTTCACACAGGCACGCTCACATGCTTGATAGGCATGGTAAACATGAGAAATACACTGTTGACTTGATGTCCTCATTAGATGATGGACTTTGATATGGAATACTTCTTACATTTTAATCTTTTAAAGCATTTTAATCTTTTAAATTGGATTTTAGTATTGAATTTGTTTTAATTATCGCAACAATTTAATTCTATTTTAATATACTGTTTTTGTATGTTTTTAACTGTATGGTGTTTGTTAATGTTGTAAGCTGCCCTGAGTCCCAACCTTAGGAGAAGAGCAGGATATGAACAAATACAATAATAATAATAATAATACATCTACTGATCACTAACTTTTTAAACCAAAGGCTTTCATTTATCTTAATCACACTCAGACTTGTTTGATATGCTGACCTTTATCAAGCCACCAAAATCAATACAACATGCATAACAAATAACTACGCAACATGGATATTCCCCTACTCATAAAGGCAGCAAGTGCCAGGGGAGGCACAATATAATAGAGAGGAAGATATTGCAGATTAGTTAAGCCTATCCACATCATATATAGGCAATCCAGAGAGTTCACTGAAGATGAAAGGAGGTGCAGTAACAGGGTTTCAGGAGTTCCAGAAGCTATTAGGGAAAGCCAGCCATAACAATAACCAAAGCCAACAGGAGAAGACAAGGAGACATAAAACATAATCCCATCCAGAAACCAAGAATCCAACATAAACACATGAGCATGAAGATTAATCAAAGCCTGGTAGACTGAACAGTTGCAAAATGCAAGAACTCCCAGCAGCTCCTGAGAGATTTATAGATGCCTAAACTTGAGATGTCAGATAGTTAATAGCTCAGTTTTTCTTATTTCAGCCTCTGCAAGCAGCATTGCCTCATTTGAAGCAGCTCCTTTTCCTGTTTACCTGCCACGAAGGATGGAGTATCACCCTATGTCCTGTAATTCCAACTGAGGTGGAAGCCCATCTTCCAGACGTCTGCCACTAGCTGTTCAGATTCTGAGAAAGATCCATCATCTGAAGCCTTAGACGTTTCAAGATCTGACTCTTCTCCATCAGATTCCACAGGGTGAGTTATGACAGATATGGTATGATATGCTATGTCAGTGATGGCAAGCCTCTTAGGGACTGAGTGCCCAAACTAAAAGGTATTCCAGCACCAGGTGTTACCTGGTGCTGGAGACAGGACTTCTGGGATGGGTTTTCAGCCCTCCAAGGGCAGGGCCTCCAGGGTGGGATTCTTCTCCCTGCCCTCTCTGGCCTTCAGCTGCCTCTCCAGAAACAGCCGACGGCCTGGAATGGTGAGAGGGGGAGAAGAGGAACAGGCATATGCCTCTTTCTCCTTCCCCTCCTCCCCTTGCACCCTCCTCTGACTTCAGCTGCCTCTCTGAAGGCCCAGGATGGCCAGGAAGAGAAGGAACAGGTGCACAGCTGTTCCTCCTCTTCCCTGCCCTCCATGTCCCCTGAAAAATGGCTTCACGTTCCATCTCTGGCACACATGCCATCAGTTCACAAGCATGGCTTTATAATGAGACTTGTTCCAGTATAACTACTACTGAGGGCAACAGCACATTCAATAGCAAAGTCAAGATTTGTCTGTTCACTCAAACATCCATATGGAATCTATGCAGATGAAGCTCCCATTCCATATTTAAAGTTCCAAACAGCAGCAAATACCATCCACATAGAATATACAGTTGGTAGGGATCAGAAATGTCATCAAGTTCAACTCCTCATTCAGAGCACAGCTAAAGCATGTCTCCTCATTGCATCTGATCAAAATCGTTTTGTGCTGTGTGTGCCTTTGATGACAATGCCAAAGCATCACCTGCAGGCTTCAAATTCCCAGACTTCAGACTACTCTGTTGAGCTACAAAGTATAGGCCATAGAACAGGCCTGGGAAAATGCTGGGACACTGACTACTGGGGGTAACTTGGAGGGAATTCTTAACTATTCTCCATCAATCAACAAAACAAAATAAATATTTTAAAAATAGAAATCTGTCCAAAACTGCAGTTCTTCTTAGCACATTAAGTTTTTGACTCTTTGACATTTTAACTTCTATTGGGGAAAATGGTCCTAAAGTGATCCACTAGGCAAGAACATGGCAAAATTGTTTGGAGGCATATTAGAGAGATTTAAAAAAATGGATGCAGGGGGGCTGGTAGCTACAAAACAGCTGTAGGAACCACATGTGACATGCAGACCTCTTTCCTCACCTCTACCATAGATTTTTCCTACCCTCATATTCTTAGGAAAACAATAACAACAGTTGATTGATTTATCTAATCTATCCTGAATACAGGACTGGTTTCACAATAATTTGGTTGAAAGGTAGAATATAAATGGTCACAATATCAATGCATGCAGATATTTGCTCATGGCTAGTTCTATTTAGGAACTATTCCTAAACATTACCATCTTTTGGTTGCAATCCTAGGTATACTTACCTAGGATTAACGCTTTAATAGCAGTGTAACATACTGTACCCCACAACAAGCGCCACTGTATGAGACTGGAATATATTATAGGCAGGACATTACATTCTGGCATCATATTGAAACATCACCCACGCTTAGATCTATTTTAACATCCAACTTGATGGGGGGAAAACTGTGTAACATAAAAGATCAAATACTATTTTGTGAACACTGATTTGTCCTAATAGAGGTAAGTATGAGAGCTTCAACTTGTATCATGGAGAACTGCTGCAGCTCTTCAAAGTAGAACAGCAGGCAGGATCTAAATAATGATATCACCAATAAGCCTCATGCCAGTGGGACATTATGTATAGCTAATCTCTCACACTACAGTTTTATGTTCTGATTGATAGAAATCACTTGATAAGCAGCTACAGCAATGGTGGCAGTGCCAGCTAAGCCAACACATCTCTTTGCATATCCTCCCATCCTGAGGCCTTGCCATTCAACAACAGAACAATACACAGATCAACATGAAACTCACTCCTCTCTGCACAGATCATTCATGCTGGTGAAATATCAGGAATAAACTCTTCCAGAACATGGCAACATAGCCCAAAAAATCCACAAAAAACAATACACCATAAGTTTAAAACCTTTCTCCTACAGATTATATTGATGGTAAGTCGTAATAGAAGGTGATGATCTATGATCAACAGTTACAGGAATACCAGTACAGGACTGGAAGCTGCCATGTATTTGGTCATATTGTTTTATCTGTTTGCCAGTAATGCCATTTACATGGTGAGGCACATTCCATGTCCTCTGCTGAATGTCCTTATTTCCTCCTCCTTACTTCTTTTAATGTGACATGCTTCAAATTGAACCTGGAACTTTCTATATTCAATGCTATTTGAGCTGTATATTCCTCCTCAAATAAATGATAGCTTAAGCAGAATTGAGAAAATCTTTTAGTAGGCAGAATAGTCATCCAGCATTCTGTTGGTGTCATATGCATGTGTAAATTCAGTTACAGGTTGTTGTTGTGTGTCTTCAAATCATTTATGGGTACAGTAATATGAACCTATCATAGTGTTTTCTTGTCAAGATTTGTACAGATTTCCTGTGAAGCTAAGAGAGCATGACTTGCCTAAGATTACCCACAGTCATCATCCAACACTCAAACCACTACAATACTCTGGCTCTTTTCACCAACAGAAGTGGTTGGATATTTTTGACTGACATAGAATGGCCATATTTATTTCCAGACTCTTGAAATGATGTATGTGGTCCCACTGATGATGGATGTGCACTGCATATGTTTGCACATCAAAATGTATTGTGTACAGGTATGCATCTAAATGTCCTGGACTGCAGCCAGCACACACAGACACACACCGATAAGAATAGCTAAGCACAGCAAGTGGAAGCAGAACACAGACCTTGCCAGGAGTAAGCGTGAGAGCAGTCCAAAAGCCACACCAAAGCCAAGATAACGGAAGTCAATGCCGTCCGAAAGCCAAGCCGAAGTCAGGATACTGGGAATCAGAGTAGTCAAAGCAGTCCAAGGTCAAAGCAGCCAGAAAATAACAAGGGTCCAGTCGGAGGTCAAAACAACAAGGAGTCAAGATACAAAATGCCAGCAGCAATCACACTAAGGGATCATGCAATAAACTCTGGCCCTGATTGGAGGCCTCTCTACAGCTTAAGTAAGGGAAACTCTCCCCCATGCCAGCTGAGGCTGGTTGGCTAATTGCCTCTCTGCAGTCCTCTTGGATCTGCACCTGCAAGCACTCTCAGCCCTTCTCTCTTTGTAAGTAGGCACCTCCAGGCAAGCTTCCTCCCCAGAGACACAACTAGGCTGTTGCACCACAGGAGTCATCTCAATAGCACTAGGACCTGGTTGGGCCTCCTCCTCTGGGGCTGGTAGAGCACAGCTGGGACCTGGCAGAGCAGGATTACCACCTGGTGTAGCCTCAATTAGCTCTTGCTCTGGAGGAGGCTCATCCTCCTTCTCCTCCTCCTCGAGCTGCTCTTGGCTGGCCATGACACTAAATGCACATTAATGCACAATGCACATTTAACTGAAATTTACAAATGCGACAGTATTGCACAACTGCCATGTAAATAATAAATAATAATAAAATTTTTATTTGTACCCCGCCCTTCCAAACGATCAGGGCGGCTAACAAAATGCACCGAAGTGCAGACAATATACAAGATTAAAAACAACCATAATAAAACAACAATCCATAAAAACAATAAAAAGCCCCTTAGCCCGTCCTCACGGCCACGAGAGAGGAGGGAGGCCCACAGGATATTTAGTCGGGGAATGCCTGATTAAATAGGAAGGTTTTAAGACCCTTCCTAAATTGGGCCAGGGTGGAAGATGAGCGGAGCTCCGTGGGCAGCGTATTCCAAAGGGCTGGGGCAGCTGTGGAAAAAGATCTTCTGGCAGTGACAGCCAACCTAGCCCCAGGCACCTTCAGGAGTTGCTGCCCAGATGTTCTGAGGGTGCGAGGCGGAATGTACGGGGAGAGGCGGTCCTTCAGGAATCCTGGGCCCAAGCCATTTAGGGCTTTATAGGTAATAACCAACGCCTTATATTGAGCTCGGAAGCGGATGGGCAGCCAATGGAGATCTTTAAGCACAGGTGTTATGTGGCTGGTCCTGGGAGCACCAGTGACCAGCCGCGCTGCCATATTCTGCACCATTTGCAGCTTCCGAGTTTGGTATAAGGGTTGCCCCATGTAGAGTACATTACAGAAATCCAGTCTCGAAGTTACCAGAGCGTGTACAACAGTTTCAAGGTCCCTCTGGGCCAGGTATGGGCGCAGCTGGCGAATCAGCCGAAGCTGATAACAGGTACTCTTGACCGTCGCATTCACCTGAGCAGTCAGGTGAAGGGACGAGTCAAGAAGCACCCCCAGACTGCGCACGGAGTCCTTCACGGGGAGCGTGACCCCATTCAGGACAGGTGGAACCACCTCCATTCCTGGACCAGGGGAACCTATCACTAGTACTTCCGTTTTCTCTGGATTCAGTTTGAGTCGGTTTTCCCTCATCCAGCCCATTACTGACTCTAGACAGGCCACGAGAGGAGAGACGCCATCCCCAGTCACTGCATCAGTCGGAGACATAGAGAAAATGATTTGGGTGTCATCAGCGTACTGATAACCCCGCGCCCCATGTCTCCGGATGATCTCTCCCAGCGGTTTCATGTAAATGTTAAATAGCATGGGAGACAGAATGGCTCCTTGAGGGACCCCGGTTTTAAGGGCCCGCTCGCTGGAGCACACGTCTCCCAGCTGCACCATCTGGGACCTCCCAGAGAGGTAGGAGCGGAACCACTGGAGCGCAGTGCCCCCGATTCCCACCTCAGCCAGGCGCCCCAGAAGGATACCATGGTCTATGGTATCGAAAGCCGCTGAGATGTCCAAGAGCACCAACAGGGACACGCTTCCCCTGTCAATGCCCAGACGGAGATCATCGACCAAGGCGACCATGGCCGTCTCAACCCCATGACCCGCCCGGAAGCCAGTTTGAAATGGGTCCAGATAATCCGTTTCATCCAAGACCGCCTGAAGCTGGATCGCAACCGCCCTCTCGATCACCTTTCCCAAAAATGGTAGCAGCGAAACAGGCCGATAATTATTATGAACCAGGGGGTCAAGAGAGGGCTTTTTTAGGATCGGTCTTACTATGGCCAATTTAAGATCCGATGGAAATCGCCCATCCCTGAAAGATGTATTAATTATCCGGCGTAACAAAAGTGTTACCGCCGGTCCCCCCTGGGCTGCTAACCACGAGGGACAGGGATCAAGAGAGCAGGTTGTCTTCCGAACACTTCCGAGGATCTTGTCCACATCCTCGGTACTCACCGACTCAAACTGATCCAGTATAACACAGTCCACGGAGGCTCTGGACGCTTCTACCCTAGGTTCTGCCATAATGTCGGCGTTCAGACCTTCGCTTATACGAGAAGTTTTATCCACGAAAAAGTCGTTAAACAAGTCACAGCAGGCCTTAGAAGGTTCAAGGATCTGGTTCAGGGCGGGAGGGAGCTGAGTTAGCTCCCTGACCACCTTGAACAACTCTGCCGGACGCGACTCCGCGGACGCAATACGAGCACCATAGAAGGAGTTCTTTGTTGCTCGTATTGCCTCTCCGTAGTCCTTTAACAGTCGGTCTAGGAGAGTCTTGTTGTTTGAGCAAAGGTGTTTCCGCCAACGGTACTCTAGCCGTCGCAGGACCCGCTTCCTCGCCCGGAGATCTTCCGTATACCAGGGCTTACGTTTGGAAGCGGGCCTGAGAGGGCGCTTGGGAGCGATTCTGTGTATAGCCCCAGAGAGACCGGTATTCCAGATACCGGTGAGGGCATCAACAGAGTCGCCGTCATTTCCAACCGTGAGCCCCTCTAAGGCTTCTTGGAACCTCTCAGGTTCCATCAGCCTACGAGGGTGGACCATTCTAACCGGTCCGCCACCCCCGGGGGGGATCTGGGTAGAGGCCTTGATTTTCACCTCTACCAGGAAATGATCCGTCCATGACAGGGGGGAAACATTAACTATTTCCACCCACGGATTATCCGCCTCCGAACAGAAGACCAAATCGAGAGTATTACCCGCACAATGCGTAGGACCCTGTATCAGCTGGGACAGGCCCATGGCTGTCATGGTCTCCATGAATTCCCGAGCCGCACCAGATGGAACAGAGCAGGCCGTGAGGGAGATGTTGAAGTCACCCAGGACAAGAAGCCTGGGCGTCTCCAACATCAGCTCAGCAACCAGCTGTGTCAGCTCGTTAAGGGAGTCCGCTAATGCACGGGGTGGCCGATACACTAACAGAATCCCCAGACTGTCCCTAGCCTTTAGGGTCAGGTAAATACACTCGATATAGGTGGTCTGTCGGAGGTGGTTCCTGGTGAGGGACACGGTGTTCCTATGTACCAAGGCCACACACCCCCCCCCCGCCCACCTAACCTGCGCTGGTCCTTCACCGAGTACCCGGCAGGCAGGGCCTGAGCCCACACAGCATCCCCTTCAGGCCCCAGCCAGGTCTCGGTAATGCAAGCCAGGTCACACTTAGAGTCCTCCAGGAGATCCTGGAGGATGTGGGTCTTGTTATTAATAGACCTGGCATTGCACAGGAGCAGCGACAGGGTTTGTGGCACGGTTGGAGTGACCCTCAGGTCCTTCAGGTTGGGAGGGGGACAGGAAGGCGAGATAGATATGATGCATCTATCCCGTCTTCCCCTGGAACGAAAGTCCCTTCTCCCACCGCCATACCTCCCCCTGTCCCACACAACCTCAATTGGGGCTACTAGCATAAACTTGCTTACCTTCTCCTCAATGTACAGTCCCATTGTACATTGTTGTACCTGTACCAAGCTTACTTTTAGGTAATTTATACTTTCAGTCACTGCAAAAGCACTTATTAAGTGATGCAATGGCAGAAGAAGGGATTTTCTAATAAATTCTGATTTCTACCTTGACTTTAACCTTGTCAGATCTACATATGTGAAGGCCATTATATGTCATAATTGTACTTGTGAAATAGCTGACATTGGTCATAGCTGTGCTGCTGATGTTGATGTAATCAGTTGGTTAGGAGTCAAAACTCAGGCCTATGATAAGAAACACCTTAGGAACATAATGTAACCCACGTCTAAGTGCAAGTAAATTCTACTGAAATTGTTTATTAAATGAAATTTATTGCAGATTGGAATACATTATTGCCATGTTCAGACTATTCTGAAAGTATGTGATTTGAACATTGCCATTTTTTTTGTAATAATTTCAGCTGAGGTGGTCAATAAATACTGTATAGTAGCACAGATATCAGGGATACCATATAATAAAGCTGGTACTTTCCAAATAAATGTGGGTAACCTGCACAAATACCCTGCTATTTTCTGCAGAAATTACATTTTGTGCAGTCCGGGAAATGGGGGAAACAGTAACAAATGATTTTTGTTCTTTGCAATTGCTTCTTTGCTTATATGTATTAATGCTGTTTTAAGAGCATTGTAAAATGCAAGCAATGTAAAATTGTTAGCTAGAGAGACACTAACTTTAACAAGACACATAGGAGTAGAAATATGAACTTTTCATTCCTTGATGAAAGATGTCTGAAAAGATACTCTTTCACAGCCCTTGTTTCTCTTGTAAATACGTACAGCAGCACAAATATTTTGCGGCATAACTATGTAATTTGATCTTGAGAAAAATATGTTCAAAAGTGACTGAATACAAGTTCCGTATGGATGGAGACCTCTTTGTCCTTTCCTTGAGAATGACAAAACTGATCTTTTTCAAGCCATTTGCAAAGTAAGCCAGCACACTGAATACTATTAAAACTATATTTGTTTCTGCTAATGTGGTATACACTACAGTGGACAAATGGCTCTGATGACTCTGAAACCATGACTCAAGTTGCTCTTGGGTGTGTGGCAGTTTTGCCCAAACTCTGCTTTATGGTGCAACAAGAAAACATAAAATCATTCATTTATAACTTTACACATTTTGCAATTAGACATTTCAGTGGAACTCTCTGTCCATCTGGATGCACTTCATCTGGTCCTGGAGAGTTGATTTATTTAAAGTAGCTAGGTGTTACTGTACAATCTCATTACCTACTTTGGGCTACATTCTTCTTGCAGTATTATTTATTCTGTTTTCAGGAGTTTGAGTAGTGCTTTCCTTTTAGGAGAAAATAAAAGCAAAATAAATGTCAAACAGTACTGTGTTGTTTCTGTTGCCTGATAGTATTTTGCTATTTTCTCCACACAGTGGACCTACTGTTTTCCTATCTCCTTCATGCAACAAATCTGCTGCCTCCATTCTAAAAATAGAGAGGTATGTATTTGTTTTTTGAACACAGTTTTTTTTAATAGTTCTGCCTCTGTGTGTCTCATTAGCTTACACTTTGTAAACTGCTTAGGGAGTGCTTAAGTGCACTGATTAGTGGTACAGAAATGTACTTGCTATTTGTCTTGCTATTTGTCTTGCTCTGCTATATCAAAAACAAATACATACCTCTCCATCTTTTCCAAATGAGTCAAAAGGTGAATAGATGTGCCTTAAGCCAAGTGGGACTTTCTTACAGCCAAACATCCATGTCCTGCTTGCTCTGGGGAGAAATTTTTACACCCACAACCAAGAAAGCAAAGAAGGCACAGATATAGCAGATCACTGTAGCAGCTCCATCACTATCCATGGCGGGGTACAAACCGCCGCTTTGTGGCGCTTCCCCGCCGCCGCCATTTGCTCCGTGCGGGAGCCGCAGCAGCCAAACCGCGCGACTCCCGCACGGAGCAAAAAAGAAGCTCCATTTCGGAGCTTCTTTCTGTGGCGCATCTATGACGTCGCGAGGCGCCTGGCGCGGACTCGCGATGTCATAGGCGCCGAAACACGTCTGGACGCTGTGCGTCCAGTACGTAAAGATGGCGGCGCCCATGTAGAAGGGGCGCCGCCATCTTGTACGTATAGGATACGTACTAGGGTTAGGGGGGTGTGGAAGCACCGCCCCTTCCTAACCCTAGTACGTATCCTATACGTACTAAATGGCGGTGTGTATCCCGCCCATGTCTTTTTTTCCTGTGTAAGCAGCAACACAAAACTCCTGCTTCTCCCACAAACAACCCTGCTAAATGTCAATGAAACATGTCCTTGTTCATGATTGCCTGGTAATGAACTTGAGATTGAAGGCAGCTATCTTGGAAGGATGGAAGAGTTAGCACTGGTTAGTACTTGGATGGCAGACCATGAACAAATATCAGGTGCTGTAGGCTATATTTCAGAGTAGAGAACTGGTAAAACCATCTCTGAGTATGCCTTTCATTAAAAAAAAAAAATTATGAAATTCAAGGGGTCACCATAAGCTGATGTTTAACTTGAAGAAACATGCACACATATACAAAGCTAGTGAATTCTGTCACCCCAACCAAATCAGTGTCTCACTTCTTTTCAGCATTTATTTCGTTCTAGTGGTAGCTCTTGTGCTTAGAACCTGTTCTCTATGCAGAGCCAAAAGTACACATGCAAATGTCCAAATAATTCAGATCAACTAGCAGCCTTAATCTAGAAAACAGTCTTATCTTACATTCTTTCTTCTGCTTAGTCTGCATTCTTTAACAAAAAGTTTGTTATGACCTCTTTATTTTAACTGTATAGACAGAGATCTGCCTGTACTATTTAAAATTAAAAGTCTATACTTTTACCAGAACTGAGATTTGAGGGCTAAGGAAACTGACAAATTGCTTAAGTGTTTAACTCAGATCCTCTGTTGGCAGGTTAAATACAGCCTATTAAATAATAAACTAATGTTAGTGGCATTTCTAGTTAATCATAATGAGCACAGGCACAGTGAGAATTTTTAACTCAGCACCTTTTGTTACAGTGTTGAAAAATTGTAGAATTAATAATTTATATTGGTACTATCTGAAGATTATTCTTGGAGAAAGTAAATGTGGAAAGTTAAAGACTCCCACTTATATTATTGATGTCTGATGGCATGTTTATGATTTCCACTACTTTAGAATCTCTCTGTAAAACCAATATTTAGATTATATAGGAAATCAAATATAGGAAATGTCATTCACCATTCATAATATATGGGCCATAGACTAATCATGTGATGGTAAGGGTACATCACCTCTGGCCTTTTTATCTCAGCTACAAAGCTTCCAACGAAAGTATTAGTAACTGGAGTAGCCAATGGTAGAATGACATTCTATAGCCTTTGGCTCTTACAAAATGGGGTAGTGGTGACTGCACTAGAAAACACATTCATGGATCCCATATAAGCAGCATCTTCCAGCCTAGAAATTCTTGAAGTGGGCAGAAGCCTGAATTCAGGCCAAATCAGATAAAAACAATTGAATCAACTGAGTGTATGTAAGCTTTGGCAAGGAATTGCATTTAGGCCATGAAAGGTACCTCATCCCTATCTATGCCTTCTAATTTTAAAGGGAAATAAACCTGAAAACAATATACCATGAATTTTGGGATGGCAAAACCTACCATGAGCTACTAACAAACATTCTAGGGAAATAATTCATAGTGGAATCGCTGCCTTTAAACTTAAGCCATGAGATGGCACTAAAATCGCTAAGACAGAGACTCTGGGACATTGCTCTGCACAAAGGGGCAATCTGTATAGCCCCTCAGTCAAAAGTATTTGACTCTCCCAAGGTATCATATCTTGTTCTCCAAGGGAAGATGCAATGTGTTTCTCTCAAACCTTCTTTTTGGAATGTTTGCTGGACTACCTACCTCTCCTCAATTTTTCCCTTGTGGTCAGCAAGTAGTTGAAACTATCACACATTTTGTTCTTGTGTGTGTTTTTATAACCAGTGCGATAACCAGTTGATCGCCCCCTTATTGAGATGCAAGCTGGGACATTCTGAATTATTTTACATCAAAATGCTGTTGCAAGACAAATGTATGAGTATCACCCTGTTGGTTGCAAAATTTGTGTCACTGGCAGTTAAAATTAGAGACAGCAAACTACTAAACAGAGGTGTGACTAATGGATCCAATTTTTATTTTATTTTAATTTTTATTTATATCCCGCCTTTCCAATTGCATGATCAAGGCGGCTTACAAGACAAGAAACAATAAAATACAGATAAAGCATCACAATATAAAAAGTTTAAAAACATCATTACTAGGGGTAGGAACGGGAATCTATACAAATCACAATTCACTAGGGGCAAGAAAAAGACAATATATTGCACTAATCCGGGGTCGAAGAACAAGAACAAGGAGCAGAGAAAGAACACTATCACCTAGAGTGAAAAAGCCAGCTGGAATAGATGCGTTTTTAATTGTTTCTTAAAAGAAACTAAAGATGCAGAGGAACGGAGCTCTATAGGGAGCTTATTCCACAGTGAGGGGGCGGCGATAGTGAAAGCCCTCTGTGAGGTCCTCACCAAATGGGATTTAGGGACCTCTAACAAATTGGTCCCAGATGTTCTGAGTGTGCAGGGCGGATTATATGGGGAGAGACGGTCCTCCAAGTACCCTGGGTCCAAGCCATTTAGGGCTTTATAGGTCAAAACCAACACCTTGTATTGAGCTCAGAAGCGAATGGGTAGCCAGTGGAGATCTTTTAAAATAGGTGTTATGTGGTCTGTCCTGGAACTACCAGCGACCAGTCTGGCTGCCATATTCTGCACCAATTGAAGCTTCCGGGTTTGGTACAAGGGTTGCCCCATGTAGAGCGCATTGCAGAAGTCCAATCGAGAGGTTACCAAAGCATGTACAACAGTTTCAAGGTCCCGACGGCCCAGGTAGGGGCGCAGCTGGCGTATCAGCCGAAGCTGATAACAAGCACTCCTGACCGTTGCGTCCACCTGGGATGTCAGATGAAGCGACGAATCAAGGAGTACTCTCAAGCTGCGCACCGAGTCCCTCAAGGGGAGCGTGACCCCATTCAGGACAGGCTGACAAATCTCACCACCCGGAACCGAGGGACCTATCACCAGTACTTCCGTTTTCCCTGGATTCACACTGAGTTTGTTCTCCCTCATCCAGCCCATTACCGACGCCAAGCAGGCATCTAGAGGAGAGATGCCATCCTTAGTTACTGCATCAGTCGGAGACACAGAGAAAATTATTTGGGTGTCATCAGCATACTGATAACACCGCGCCCCGTGTCTCCGGATGATCTCTCCCAGTGGTTTCATGTAGATGTTAAAAAGCATAGGGGATAAAATCGCTCCCTGAGGGACACCAGATGTAAGTGCCCTCTTATCGGAGCGACAGTTCCCCAGCTCCACCATCTGGAATCTACCCGAGAGGTAGGACCGGAACCACTGCAAAGCAGTGCCCCCGATACCCAACTCCCCCAGGCGTTCCAGAAGGATACCATGGTCGATGGTATCGAAAGCCGCCGAGATGTCCAAGAGCACTAACAGGGACACGCTTCCCCTGTCCATGCTCAGACGGAGGTCATCAACTAAGGTGACCATGGCAGTCTCAACTCCATAGCCCGCCCGGAAGCCAGTTTGAAATGGGTCCAGAAAATCGGTGTCATCCAAGATCGATTGAAGCTGGAAGGCGACTGCTCTCTCGATCACCTTCCCCAAAAAAGGTAGCAGCGAGATGGGCCGATAGTTGTTATGAATCAGGGGGTCTAAGGAGGGTTTCTTAAGCAAGGGTTTAACCACTGCCACTTTCAATTTAGATGGAAACTGACCCTCTCTTAGAGATGTATTAATGATGCGGTGCAACATAGTCAGCACCGCATCTCCCCCCCTGAACTGCCAACCATGAGGGACAGGGATCAAGAGAGCACGTCGTCTTCCTAACGCTTCGAAGGATCTTGTCCACTTCATCGGTACTAACAAACTCAAAGTGATCCAGTATAACAGGGGCCACGGACGCTTCGGACACCTCTCCTGCAGGATCTGCACAAATACTGGCGTCAAGATCAGCCCTTATCCGAGAGATTTTATCCGCAAAGAAGTTGTTAAAATTGTCGCAGCAGGCTTTAGATGGTTCCAAAATAGGGCTCAGGGAGGGAGGGAGATGAGTCAGCTCCCTCACAACCCTGAACAGCTCTGCTGGACGCGACTCTGCGGACGCAATACGTGCAGCATAGAACGAATTCTTAGCTGCACCCATTGCCACTCCATAGGCCTTCAAATGAGAGCGAAGGAGTGTCCTGGATAAACGCGGATGTCTGGTCGTCGCCATTTAACGCGCTAGTCTTGCAACGCAAAGACAGAGGAACACCCCTTCCTTAACTCTAAGATCTTCCGTATACCATGGTTTTTAGTAGGAGCAGCCGGTAAGGACGGGTCCTTGGAAGCGACCACTGTGTTAGCCCGGACGCAGGTTGGTATCCGTAAATCCCAATATTAGCCCGCGGCATCAACAGAATCGCGCGTCATCAGAACCAGTCGCATATCTCTCTCAGGGCTTCTTGACACCTTTTGGTTCCAATCAGCCTTCAGGGTGGGCCATCCTAATGGGGTCCGCCACCCCCCGGGGGGAGCTTAAGGTCAGAAGCCTTGATTCTGAGCCGCAACCAAGAACTGATCCGTCCCATGACAAGGGAGAGATGTTTTTAATCTCTCTACCCCCGGAACCTCCATGTCCGTCACGAAAGCGATCACATCAGGTAATTACCACGCAATGCGTAGGCCCTGAAACAGAGTTGGAGACAGGCCCATGGCTGTCATGGTCTTCAGGGACCTCCCGAGCACACCTGTTGGAACGTCACTTATCCATATGCAATTTCGATGCATCTTGCCCAAAGATACTTAAGACAGGTGTTTGTTGGTAACAGAAAATTATACCAGCATTCTAAATAAAATCGGCAAGCAAACTTTCATGGTTAATCCTGTTTTATACCATATAATTGGACATTGCCGGAGGTGACTGATGGCATCGCATTTGCATGATTCAACAATCTATTTTGACGAGGGTCTAAACATCCATGGTGGATGACCCCAATACATGCAGCTAGCAAGCCTCTTAAAAAGCAGCACACTAGCCTATGAATTCAGTTTGGTTCGAGATGCCGTAGACTAAGTGGGTTTGAGGGCATAGGATAGTTTAGACTGTTTGAGATGGTTTTAAACTGATCTGGTATTTTCGTCTTGAGGGAATGCTCCTCTATGTTTTTTTATAAGCAATAATTTACCAGATCATGGTTTTAAATTGGCCATCGCTCCTTCAAGGTATATTGGGAATGGAACACCCAATACACCTGAATATGTTTCTTAACTCAAGTTCTCGGGGGACATTTTTTTTTTCTCTTGGCACAGATACCACAAAACATTAGTGATTAAGTCATTGGGAATCATTCTTTGCCTAAGTGGGAGAGAGAACATAAAACTTTTGTTCCAGACACTCCTTTAAATAAAGTCCATCGTGCAGAGTTCTTGGCTGGCATCTGAAACTTCAGCTTGGTATTAAGAAAGAAAAGAAGTCTTTCCAGCAGGGTCATCGACAGGATTATTCTATCTCCACCATAGCTAAGCCAATTGACAAGAGCACCACATGCACACCAACAACATTTTAGTACTCAGACAAGGAATACTCCACATGTTCCAGTTTATGGGAATGTAGATAGGCTATTATTCCTGTTGAAGAACCAAATGGCCAAATCTAAACTATAGGACTTCTGCGCACACTCCTGCTATATATATTATATTATGATGAAAATTACTCCGCTTTGGTGTCAGTGCGACTTACATGTTGGACTGTGATCAAAGAACCAGGGTTTCAACAACATCATTCAAGCCCATAAACATTTTACTGCGCATCTTGCAGCCAGTCCAATACTCTCAGCAGCCTCAACAATGATGGCAAAAAGCCCAAATTTCTAGAATAAACCGTGCAATAAAACCCAATGAACAGGGTTGTCCCATCAGAGTTAACCTTAGGTTATCAATCCTGACGAAATCTACGACGTAATTACGTTTGTCCCTAGCAATACCTTATTGCAGGCAGACATATTCTCCTGATATTTCCCAGCCTATGCCTTTTAGCTGCTGCTGCTGCTGCTGCTGCTGCGCCTTGCTTCTCTCTTCTTCTTTCTTCGTTCTTCTTGGAGGGAAATAGGGAGCAAACATTTTTTAGCAGCAGGATAAGTTCAACTGTTTATAAAATTCATAAATCTAAGGCACTCTGTCTTTCCACTAAAAACATTATTTAGTTTGATCATGCATTTTAGAAATATTGGTCTGAATCCAATTGATAATTTCAACAAGACTAGGCATTTTGAATCAACTGGGTTTACTTATGCATTGACTAAGCACCCAACAATTGACTCAGTGGGTCTTCTCCAATTGGAATAGGTTATCGGCTGGGAACCCAAGCACACTATAGCCCTGTAGACTTATTGCTTTCTCCCATTTAAATAACTATCCCCAATGTCATCACACAAACACCTTTTGAATTTCTCCTCAGTTTTGTTTGAACAACTAACCATGCCACAATTAGTGAAGTTGGTGTCTGAGCAAAGCAAAAGCCCCTTGGATTCTTGGATTCTTAGTCTGCCAAACCTGAGGTCTCTCATTCATAGGTTATCGGCTGGGAACCCAAGCACACTATAGCCCTGTAGACTTATTGCTTTCTCCCATTTAAATAACTATCCCCAATGTCATCACACAAACACCTTTTGAATTTCTCCTCAGTTTTGTTTGAACAACTAACCATGCCACAATTAGTGAAGTTGGTGTCTGAGCAAAGCAAAAGCCCCTTGGATTCTTGGATTCTTAGTCTGCCAAACCTGAGGTCTCTCATTCATAGG
>NC_056525.1:228051076-228075720 GCF_019175285.1 Sceloporus undulatus
GTTGCCAAAAGTTGAAGTCAACTTGAAGGCAGCTAACAACAAATTAATGGAAATGGTTCCTCAGTTTTGGATCTCAGTCATGAAATATTTTATTTCCCTTTATATTTTCGAACTCTTCTGATAACACTGTTATTGAAAATTATATTTAAACAGGATGGAGATGCCGTGCACAGCCTTTACAACCCACTAAACCATTAAAGGCTATGAGCAATTGGGGAGCTTTGCATTAGTAACTGGATTTAAGGCAAATCATAAAACACTATCCAAGCTGAATACTATATTGCACATATCTAACCATACCAGTAACAGGGGTTCAAGTATCTTCATTGTTCAGACAGAAAACATATATTGCTTGAAGGATTAGAATAGTTCTGGAAAATCGTGTGTCTGAGCAGAAGGTTGGATTCAATCCAAAAAAAGACCTTTGCAGAATGAGCTGCTTCTGATTCCACACAACAGTTGAAGAGCAAGAAATAAAAACTGGAATGTTGCTGTTGAAGAGATGAGGAGTTTTGGCTTTCATACAAAACAGAAAAAGAGCATTCAACTGCCAGGCAAGAGCTGTGAGCCAACACATTTCTGAGCAGAACAATGCATGCAGCTTTTTGAGCTTACACTGATAAGAAAGAGCTTGGGCTGGGTGGGGGCAATGGCAGAACAGAATATTTCAAAAAGACACTCCAGCATAGTATGGTTGGTCAAAAAAAAAAAAAACCAACCCATGCTATCAGGATAAAACAGATCCAAGGTCCTAGTGTTAAATTCCAGGGAGTTTTTGTTCAAATCGCCTACAGTAGAAATCAAATGAAAAAGGAATCATGAGGCTTCATTCTTTTTGCCTTTTCCAGCTCTCATAAGATTCATGAATTCAAAATGAGCACGAAATGTGGCCCCTCTGTACAACTCAAGGCAAATGTTCTACTCCGTATGTTTCAAAAGAACAGATGAATACATTGGTTGAATTCTCTTAGTTAGAATCTACTAAAATAAACCAATTGAATAAATTGTTGAATGAAAAGTCAGCACATAAGTAAACATGTTGTGATTATGATTAAGTCATAATATCATTTAAGTAAGAGTACTGTACGTCTCTTTGCACAGAGATCTTGTCTATAACCTAAGCCTGATCACTGATGAGGAAATCTGGAAAACACAGGGCTGGGGAATGAAGAATGACTTAGGGGCCTGGGCATGTTTAGCTTCGAGAAGAGCATACTGTGAGGTGATCTGAGAGCTATCTTTAAATATCTGGAAGAATATAATATAGAAGATAGAGTGAGCTTGTTTTCTGCTGCTCCACACAACAGACATGAAACGATGGATTCAAATTACAAGAAAAGAGATTCAAACTAAGCTTAAGGAAGAGCATTTTTACTGTAAGGTCTGTTTGAGAGTGGATTAGATGGCTTTAAAGCATGGTGGTCTCTCCTGCTTTTTAGATTTGTAAACAGAAGTTGGATGACCATCTCTTATGAGGGCTTTAATTGTGTATTCCTGGTTGCACTAAATGGTCATGATGATCCCGTCCAACTCTGTGATTCTAAATCGCATTGACTCAGTGGTTCTACATTATATAGGGGCTAACTAACAGCATTCAGCCCAAAAGTATGGTTCAGAAATATCCTAAACAAATAGATACATTACATTATTATTTTGAAATGCTTATAAAATTTAAGATGCAGATTCTGTGACATTGGAGACCTAGTAACTTATTGTACAGGAGTTAAAAAAAAAGGGGGGGGGGATTTTGTCTGTCTTTCTTTCTTTGTTTCTCACCCAGATTGAGAAAGGATATGTTTTGCTAACTAAGGTCAGCTGGATGGCAACATAAACTGTAAGACTTCAGTCAAAATATAATTCATGTAAGTGCATGTAACCTAATCTCTGTGAAGGTTGAGATAAGTTTTGCTTTGTCTTGCATTATTTGTTTTAAGTCTCTAATTCTTTTCATCCTCAACATGAAAATTTGAAAATGTTGGATCACTTTCCACGAAGAGACAAAAACAGAATTACCCCCCTCCCCCCCCATTTTCACTGACCGGATTTAACAGGCATAGCTGTTCCTAGCATGGAAAGGTCTGTGTTGTTCTTCCCAGATGTATAATGGTTAAACATGGGGGGGGGGGTGTGTGTGGTTAATCCTAATTCAGAACTAACACTAATTAAAATCTGTTCAATTTCAAACCAAGGCTTTACACAGTTAATCATTCAAATCTTTCTGCCCTGAGAAATTAATAAATCTGTCAGCTTTGTTTTCTGTTGCTTTTTAAAACCCACATTCGTTATTTTATTTTTCAGGACTGTGAGCAGTGTCTGGGTTATGCAATCCCCAGAATTTCCTGAGGGGCTAATGCACACCACTTACATTTCCACAGTTGCTCCTCCTACACACTAAGGTATGAAACATATAAAATGCAGCATGCTGCTTTTATAACTGTTAATGTTCATGTCATTATATTACATCCAGACATGTTAGACAGCAAAATGAGGTATCTCACTTGAGGTATCCCAATGCAGAAACCACTTCAGAGGTGGAATGAGGTGTGGGCCAGTTACTCTTTTGGGGCATGGAGAAGAGCTCCCCTCCATGTTTAAATTAGTATTTTCTTTTCTTTTAAATAACCATTAACACAATCCTAGCCTGCTAGAAACTAGAGTAAGTATAGTATATTCAGAAGACATGGGAGAAGGAGCAGCTATTACAACATTAATAGGTAGCATAATAAGAATAATAGGAAATATGGAGTGGTGTGACAGAGCTATCAACATAGGAGAGGGGAAAGCCACAGAGTGCTGGCTGTCCCTAAACTGTCCCCCATGACCCATCTCAACTACTGGATAGCTTTGGCAACAGTCCTTCCTACCTCCCTCCCTCCCTCCCTTCTTTCCTTCCTTCCCATTCATTCCAACACATCTTGATTCAAGCACATCCTGACTTATTACTTAGAGTAGCATTTGGAGGCTGGGATTTTGTTTATAGAAATTCTGTCTCAGTTATGTTTCTGTCTGACAAACAGTAGCAGCCTGCAAAAAGGTTTTCCCCCTCTTCCCTAAAAACTTTTCTTTGTGTGCATGAGGCTTGGTCTACTAGAGAATGTAGTAAAATTGGAAGTGCCCTTTTAAGCTTTCAGTAACTCCTATGGAGAAAGCATTTCTTAAGTCAAAAACACACTCCAGAAATAATCCAGTTTGAGATTGCTTTAACTGCCCTGGCTCAGTGCTAGAGAAACCTGGGAATTGTAGTTTATTGTGGCACCAGGGCTCTCTTACAGAGAAGGCTCAATGTCTCACAGAACTATAGTTCTCAGAATTCCTTAGCATTGAGCCAGGGCAGCTAAAGTGGTCTAAGGCTAGATTATTTATGCAGTGTATTTTAGACCTTGGTTCCAGGGCTTGCATTTCTTTAAGTTAAGGTTTGTAGTCAGGCTCAGTTATCTTTAGGAATGAATCTATTCATTGTGTTTTATTGTGTGTTGGGGTTGGGTGTGTGTGAGAGGGATGAAATGAAATTAAATGAAATTAAATGAATGAAAAGGTTGACTAAATTAAAGAAAAATGTAAACTATGCAGAAGAAAAATGCATATTGTGTAACCTTTCCATTTTGAAAAAAGAATGAAGAAAATACATTAAAATGTAAAAGAGCGCTTACAGATCAGGAGGTTTTGTTACATTCTATTTTCATTGGGTTTAAAATGGTGATGTGGATGTTTGATCTTCATTGTGCATGGATTAAATTTTTTAATGCAATCCAAAATATTTTTTAAAACCATACAAGACTCCTTTTTAATGTTTTCTTTTCCTTCCTTCCTTCCTTCCTTCCTTCCTTCCTTTCTTTCTTTCTTTCTTTCTCCAGATGCATCAGTAATAATAAAAAGGAAGCAAAAATGAAAACCAGTCATTGACAACATTTCCCTCAAGACTTGCTAGGAACAAGGTAGTAATTGTTACCATGTGCAAAAGTCATGACCTGGGAGAAAACAAGAAGCGTTCTCCTCTCTAAAATACTACCTTTCTAGCAACAGCTATATAGCACATACATTCAATCAAAGTTAAATCCTTAGAACACCCTGAAGGTCAATAAACTGCACCAAGAAGCAGACGAAAAAATCTGTCTCAAACAACACAATATGTTTCAGAACACGTGCCAGCATCTGGGGAAATTCTTGAAAATAATCCAGACTGGAGGACATTTTCTCTTTGATCAACTTTGAGCCTTGACTTCCAAACTTGAGTGGCGAGCTAAGCAGACCAGAAGGAGTTGCAGGTTGTGGCTTGGTTTTTCATCCACCCCTAATGCTGGTTACAACAACTTCCCTTCTAGCCTGTTCCTTTCCTCTTCATCTTCTACATACTGTAGTTCCAAAGAGTCATACACAACAGGCTGGTTTCCCAATTTAAGTCCCATGGCACCAACTATTTGTCACGCATAGAAGATCTTATTGTTTAAGCAAGGGTTTGGACTGTGGTTTTGATAATTGAAATGCTACTGGTTGTCTTTCTCCCCATCCCCTGTTGAATTGCTTCATGTTTGTGATTCAGTGTTTTCTTGACAGTGAAAAATGACATAGGGATGTGTGAAACATTTGCTATACCAAAGCAGGATCCAACTTACTGATCTGTCTCTTTGGCCCCCAAAGTCTACATCTGGGTAGACAATTTCCAGCAGACATTGTACCCCAGCACAGATCACCAAGAGCTTTTGAAGATGGCAGTTCTGCTTTAAAATAAGGTGGACACTCCCCATATTCCATGACCAGAGTCCTGTTGATGTCTTAGACATGGGTAAGTTCCTGTACCTATGTAATGGAAAATATCTCACATGCAAGCAAAATGATGCTCAAACTTCTACAGCCTAGACTCCAACCATATAGGGAGAGAGAAATTCCAGAGGTGCAAGCAGGATTCAGAAAAGAAAGGGGCACTAGGGATCACATTGCAAACATTGCTAATGGAGTGCACCAAACAATTCCAAAAAAGAACCAGCATGTTTGTATAGCAAAACATTTGTTTGTATAGATCATGAGAACCCCAATTGTCTCTAAGGGCAATATCATCAGGGTGGTTGTGGGCAAGGGCTTGCAGGATCTGGGCAAGGCATTGGAGGATAAGGATTCAGGGAAATGTCTCATCCACGGGGTCACCATGAACAACAACACCACCACCATCTGGATTTATTTCAAGGTCATAGATGAACAACCATGCATACAATGCCATTTGCAAGCAGATGTATATTTGGTTATGTATTTGCTTGAAAATTCCATTGCAGACTTTGTTGCACATTTTATGGCAGATTCTTTTGTGCTTCTGGTTGTGCAATGAAATGTGAACCTGGTTGTTCATCCAGTTGTACAAGTTGCCATTCAACACAAGGGTTTAGTAATGCAATCACTGTATAATGTTGCATGCAAAAGAAATATTCCATAATGCCACTGAAATTCATTTTAAAGTATTTTATTGGACATTTTTTTAGAAAGCATAAATAATACAAAAGAAAAAAAAGAAAAGGAAAGAGAAAAAACAAAAGAAAAGGCACACAGGAATCCAGTAGTATGAGAGGAAATGCAAGCGTTTCAGTAGAGGACGATATTTTCAACCTCTTGTGGGGGCAATGTTTTGCATATATCAATGTATTGCATGTATTGCAATGTATCAATGTAGAGTATGATGTTAACGATCACATTTCAAATTATCTCAAAAAGTGAGGCTCCATGCCTCACTAGGAGAATGTGGTTTCCAAGATGCTTTCTTATTCTGATTTTTTAAATAGCTGATTCCATGAGGATATATAATAGACATTTATTAGTTTTGTAGATAGCACACAACTGGGAATGATCTGGAAATCAAATTCAGATAACATTGACAGATTGGACTAGTGAGCCAAGATAAAATTCAATATGCATGGACCCCAGAACAGGGTGAGGGCAGGAGGAACCAACTCTCCTCCCTAGACTAGACTGGTTAGAGCAATTCCCTTTGGAAATCATCTGGCAAAATTCAGATGGAATTTCTAGGTCCTCCAGCTCAACTATATGGTCAACTTTAACCAAAAGTCACACTGAAGAACCTAGGGATTCCTGGAGAAAACACTCCATTAGGCATTTGTAGATCCTTGTGAATGTCTGACAGATGATAATCATCATCATCATCATCATCATCATCATCATCATCATCATCATCTTTATTTCTACCCCGCCTTTCCACAGGTATGATCAAGGCGGCTTACAAAAAATGAAGAACGATAAAATACAATTAAAACATCAGAGTATAAAAATTTAAAATGACATTACAAGGGGATATAAACAGGAATCTATACAAATCACATTCATCAGGGGCTGAATAAGCGACACTATTTACAATAATCTGGGGTCAAGAAAACAGAAAACAAGGGCTAGAAAGAAAGAACACTATTAACTAAAGTGAAAAAGCCAGCTGAAATAAGTATGTTTTTAATTGTTTCTTAAAAGAAACTAGTGATGCAGAGGAGCGGAGCTCTATGCGAAGCTTATTCCACAATGAGGGGGCAACAATGGTAAAAGCCCTCTGTGAGGTCCTCGCCAGATGAAATTTGGGGACCTCTAACAGATTTGTCCCGGATGATCTGAGTGTGCGGGGCGGATTATATGGGGAAAGGCGGTCCTCCAAGTACCCTGGGCCCAAGCCATTTAGGGCTTTATAGGTTGGCTTCAGAGTTGCACTGGAAGACCTAGAGATTCCTAGAGAGGTGTTGTCTCAGGTAAAAACATATTATTTTTGTTAGTTGCTGTTTTTTTTCACATTCACAGAGATCCTGTGCCCCTAACCCAGCAAATGTGGAGATGAGTGTATTTTTGCCTCTTTTATGAGTATTTGATTGTAATTTGTATGCTGTATTTTGCTGCTCTTATGCTGATCTGTGACTATAATTTTTTTTTATCTTATCTACTCCATGCACACTTTCTTGAGACTAAAGCATGGAGGGAACTTATGAATTGTGCTTGTAAGTGTTGTTATATTTAAGGATTTCTGAATGACAAGAGATGGGAAAAAATAATTAATGGAAAAACAAGTTGGAAATAACTGCAAGTAGACAAAATTAATAATTTGCCTGCAAGTATGCACTCTCCCCCTAAATTTATAAACCATTCTGGGTTCCCTCTCAACATGTAGAATGGATTTACAGTAGATATAAAACCAGCATAAGTACAGGATCAGAGAGAAATTATTTGTTGAAGTACATATAGAAAGAATCTCAGAATTAAAAGCTAAACGTGAGACTGGAGTGAAAGGAACTGATTCAGAAGGGAAAGGAAAGGAAAAGAAAACAGGCTTCATGAAGAGAGGATAATGTCCAGACTCCAGATCATAGGAGTTTATCACACCTGAGGGCTCCCGTCATGCTCCTGTCACCAAAATGTCACCAAATAGCGATGGGAGCCTGCTAGTGGGATCGCTCCTGGAGCTATTAAAGGGGAACATTTCCGTTTTCATCATGGAAGTGTTCTTGTAATTGTTTTAAAAAGAGGGCTTTTAAAATAACAGATCAAATCATTATTTTAAAAGACAACCCTTTTTAAAACAATTACGAGAATGCTTCCATGATGAAAACGGAAGCGTTCCCCTTTAATAGCACCAGGAGCAATCCCACCAGGAGGCTCCCATCACTGTTTGGTGAGGTTTCAGCGACAGGAGAATGACAAGAGCCTTCAGGTGTGATAAATTTCAACTTTGTTGATTATTGGTCCAATTCCACATTGGGCACTGTATTGTTGTTGTTGTTGTTGTTGTTGTTACTACTACTATTATTATGGGCACAGAGTAACCTGAACATGTCCAGAAAAAGGTAACTGGGATGGTACGTCATAAGGAATCAAGTGTTAAGTGGAATAATTGAAAGAACTGGATATGCTTATGCAGCAGAGAAAGGATTAAGCAAAGTCATGACTGAGTTTTTTAACCATCTGAAGAGCCATCATGAAAAAATGGAGCAACCTTGTTATCTGCTGTTGTAGAGAACAGAACCCAAGGTAATGGAGGAGGTGGGGGAATGCAAAGAATCAGATTTTGTCTAACCTTTGGAGAAGCTTTGTAATTGTTTCAGTTTTCCACAGTAGCCAACACTGTCTAAAAAGGTGATGTGTGTTCCTTCTCTGGAAATGATTTATCAGAGGCTAAACTACCATCTAAGATGTTACGGTTTTGTCTTGTACCACAGCTACATTCACAAGTAACCTTATCCATATGGATGTCATTGGGCAGTATCAGATAAGCACAACATGACTGAAGCTGCTTTCCTACATGGACTCCATGTTTCTAATGTGCTGCTTCCTATAGAAGTGGCCCCAGGATTACAGTGAGTGACATGTTTATGCATTCTTAAAAAAGCTGTACAAACAACTATAATGGTAGCATCTACATGGGAACAACAGCATTTATGAAAAAAACCTTTTCTGAGTCTTTGACTGCATTGAAAACTACAACAGTTACAGAATAATGGCTGGAGAAAACCTGTCACTTCTCTTGATAACAAAGCATTAACATTTAATTCCATCTCTGTTTTTACTTTATAACGATAAAATGCAAAACCCTTTTATGCGTGCCAAATGTTTGTTAATTGAGGACATATTATCAAGTATTTATAAGCATAAAAAACACAGTGATTTATCTTATACTAGTAAAATAAGTTAAATTAACCATGACAATATAACCCTACACAGGATTTTAAAATAATCTTTAACCAATGCATATCTTATTGTTTTCCACAGATGAATCTATTTTATTCTGTGCCTGTTGAAAGGATCTTGAAAGCCAAATATTGTTATCCAGATTTCTAAATCACTTGATCCTAAAACGATGTTACTTTCAATCCATTACTTTCAATGGCATACAGGACTTTAAACACTATCACTAAGGAATCTCCATCTGAGCTTACTTGTCTACCTCCCTTCCTTCCTTCCTGGCAGTAGATGCATATGCAGCACACAGGAATGGAGAGTGTCAGCCTTTCTTTGATGCAGATTCAGTTCAAGTATCTTGCAACACTGCAAATGGGTAATTGAAAAAGGTTCTTATTAGCACCTGGGGACCTGTCCTGCTATACAGTTGCTGTTAACTGCCATCAAATTGACTTTGACTTAGAATGATCCCATGGATGAGAGACCTCCAAGTCATTCTATCATCAGTAGCCCTGCTCAGTCCTTGCAGATTCAGGGCTGTGGCTTCCTTGATTAAATCTATCCATTTGGAATGTGGTCTTCCTCTTTTCATAATCCCTTCTACCTTACCAAGCATTATCATCTCTTCTAGTGAGTTTTATCTTCTCATAATATGGCCAGTATGACAGCCTCATTTTACTCATCTTGGCTTCTAGGAAGAGTTCGGGCTTGATTTGCTCTAAGACACATTTATTTGTCACAAAACTCCTCTCTAGTATCATGTTGCAAATGAGTTGACCTTCTTCCTATCAGCTTTCTTACTGTCCGGATTTCACAACCATACTTAGAAAAGGGAAATAGGATGGGATGGACAATCTTAACTTTAGTATTCAACACTATCTATTCACTCTCCTCAAGGATCAAGGTGCAGTAAGCACATAAAACCATTTAAACACACAGGTTAAAACACATTAACACAGAACATATTAAAATCAACCAAAGAAAAAAATTTAAAAATATACCAAAATTCATAGTTGAAAATTGACTGGGTAGACCTGGTGGAAGAGGTAGGTCTTTAATACTATGGTTGCCAGCCATGAAAGCCTTCAACTCCACAGAATATTTATCTGTCAAATCTCTCCTGGCAGGTCATTCAACAGTCTAGGGGCAGCACATGAACAGGTCCTCAGGGTGACAGTTGCCAGTATAGTCCTGGCCAGTTGAAGTAAATGTTCTCCAGAGGACCTGAATATAAGTGTCACCTTACACAGAAAGAAGTGATTTCACAGGCAACCTGGACTCAAACAATGTAGGGCTTTAAAGGTAATAACCAACACTTTGTTTTTTGGAGAATGTGGGTTTCCCAGGAACACCTATATGGCCGATTTAAAAAGCAGGGTTCCAGGTCTATGACTTGACTTCTACTGATAGTCCCACTAGACTAGACCCATTGAATTAACACTGTTTAAGTGTTGACTAACCATTCAGCAATTAATTCAATGAGATTACCAACAGGTAATTACCAACAGGTTGCAAGCCTTTGCCTAGGAGGGGCGCATCCACAATAAACACAACACCAAAGTTGGAGGAATGGACACAACTTTATTAACTCAACATTAAAACAGTGTAGGGTTGGCCCAAAGCATGAGGTCATGATCTGTAAAATCGAACAACACCCCAGTTGATTGATGACCGCAATTTTGGGATGACCTATGGGCTAGGGAACGCAATCTCGCAGCTATGTGAAGTTCTGATTGCCTCTTATCCCTTAAGCCCCTAGTCACCGGGTAACGTAATAATGTAATGGCCCCTGCAATGGCCATAACATATGCCCTCAATATACAGTGGTGCCTCGGGTTACGAAATTAATTCGTTCCGCCATTCCTTTCGTAACCCGAAAATTTCGTAACCCGAAACACTTTTCCGTTAGCACTGGAAAGCCTATAGCTGCACTTTGCAGCATTTGAATTTCGCGCCGAAATGAATTTCGTAACCCGAAAAATATTTCGTAACCCGAAACAGTTTTTGCCAATCCAACTTTTTCGTATCCCGGAAATTTCGTAACCCGATCATTTCGTATCCCGAGGCACCACTGTACCCGGGTCCAAAGGACTCCCTCTCCAGTGCTCCATAGCACTGAAAACCACTCTCAGCAGATCATGGCCTATGCTGCCACCCTCAGTTGTGACAAAAAACACACCAACCTGAGGGAGGGAGGGTGGGGAGCCGAGCAAAAATGGCCCCGAACACCGGGCAACAAGGCCTTATATAGGCCACTGCAAAGAGGGAGGGGCCGGGAGCACACTCCTCCCCTCCAGGGCAGCCGACCAAACAGCTCTCTGGAGGACTAGAAACCAGGACCATAGAGAGGTCCTCCGAGCCGCCTAGAGCAGCCAAAACAGGAAGTTCCTCTCCGGCCCCTCAGCCAGCCAATCAGATAATTTTTTGGCCCCAGCAAAGCATGCTGGGCTTACTGACGCACCCAGCAAAGCATGATGGGGCGTACCAGGCCCGGCAGGGCCTCTTCGGTTGGCGCGACCTCCCGGCGGCAACGCAGCTCGTCGGGGGAGTCTGCCGGCTGTTCTTTGTCTTCAGTAGTGCTCTTTTAATGCAAAGAACTTTCACATTTTATCTTCAAAAGTCAATATTCATAATAAACAATAGATGAAACCTGGGGAGGGTATGGACCTGCAGATTTTACTGGATTATCACCAGTCTTCACCATTGGCTAGGGTTTCTGGCTGGGGTTAATAGACGTTTCATTCCAAGGACATCAGCAAGACCACTTTCTCCACTCCTGCTGCAGGCAAAATGAATCATGATTAAATATACACACAACTAGTGATGGTTAAACTAATCCCATTGTGAATCATATTTTGCAAAGTTACAAATCCCATGATACAAATTAAGATGATAGTTCTCCTATTATTTAAAATGTTTCAGAATTTCTCTCCTTGGATATGACCAAAATATGTAAATATGGCATTGTTTTCCAAACCCATGCATTATCATGTCAAACTCTTCTCTGTTGGCTGTTTCCATATGTGTGCTGTTTTATTAGAGTTAAGGAAGATGGAGACAGAATCAGCACATCTGGCGCAATCAGACTATTTGAACTGATTCATTCTTCTGGTAAAGAGTAACTAAATGGTTAAGGCAGAAATATTCTTTGTGTATGTGCACTGCAAATAGGATGTTTTCATTGCCTTTAGAAAGTAAACAATTATAGGCGGGTTACAAACCGCCATAAAGTACGTCTTCACTACGTATTAGGGTTAGGAAGGGGCAGTGCTTCCGCACCCCCCTAACCCTAGTATGTAGTGAATACGTACAATATGGTGGCAGCCGTTCCACACGGCCGCCGCCATATTGACGTAGCAGACGCTGTGCGTCCACACGTCGAGCGGCACTTATGACGTCATGAGTATGCCATTGGCGCCTCGCGGCATCATAACTGTGCCGCAGGAAGAAGCTCTATTTTGGAGCTTCTTTTTTGCTCTGTGCGGGAGCCGCGCGGTTTGCCTGCTGCGGCTCCCTTGCGGAGCAAACAGCAGCGCCAGCAGACCTCCGCAAAGCGGTGGTCTGTAACGCACCATAGTTAAACATATTTTAGCATAAATACTTTGTCAATACTTGTGTATGCATTCTTGTAGAAGTCAATGTTAACTCAAATTATGAAAATATTTGACTCATGTTGTCAAAATCTGGGTTTATTACATATTCAGGAATTACAGATCCCTAAATTTGACCTATAACTACACTAATTTTCAAGTTTGGGATCCTGCCAATTGAAACAGGGACATTCACTACTTGAAACAAAAGAAAGTGTAACTCAAGTATGAAATTTTATTACAGTGTGTAATATTTTGTTAGTATCAGATCTGTTCCTTCTCATTTTAGTTTCAATGTGGTGATGTGCTTTTTGTGCTGGAAAACACATACTGAATGTCAATTCAATAGGTTCTTCCTTCAGGAGAATAAGAAATGAGTAATAAACAAGCTGGACATTTTCAATGATAATTAGCACAGCTTAAAAATGAGATATGCAAATTAGCAATGCTCCAACAAAGTGGTTGTTGGCTCAGAGATTTCTCTGTTGGAAAAAAAAACAGAATCATGGGGCAAAGCACAAAATAGAAAGCAAAATACAATTTCGGCAGCAGAACAGGAGTCTTTAACATCTGACTTGACAAAATGACAGAGTTTATTATGATAATTTGATGGTGCCTCTTGTTTACGAGGTAATAACCATATTCTAAACTAATAATCTCTAAGGCCAAAAGTGTATATTAGCCAAATATATAATTATTACTGAGTCAGGAAAGCCTCAAATTACAATTACTTTGCAATAATGCTAATTGTATAGTATTGGAATGTGTAGAAGCTAGATATATTGTCATTGACTTAAGAATAACAATGATTGTAAGTAGAGGCAAAATGAAAGCAGCCTTTTTGGTTTGGAGATTATATGAGTCATATGGCTTTAGAACGTGATCCACACATATTGAAAATTAAGCCAAGTTAGTTGACTTGCATATTGTCCCTCCAGTTCAGTAGCTGTATAGCTACTGGGGCTCAGATCAATTCCTTTTGGGGCTATAACCTCAATTGTCTCTAGTGGCCATCTCATCAGGGAGATTTCTGGAAGCTGTGGTACAAATTTTCCAACCTGTATTTCAGATGGCTTCAGAAAACACATATACACAGACTGAATATTGTGAACATCTCAGGTGCAAAACACACTGCAGAAAAAATCCAGTTTGAGACCACTTAGCTGCCCTGGCTCTGTGCTAGGGGATTCTGGGTACTGTAGTTTTGTGAGACATTTAGCATTCTCTGTTAGAGAGCTCTGGTACAAAACCCCCCTACAATTTCCAGGATTCCCTAGCACTGAGCCAGGGCCATTAAGGCAGTCTCAAACTGGATTATTTCTGAAGTGTGTTTTGGACCTAAATAACCTTTTTATTTTAAAAAGAAACCTTTGACCAGTTACTAAACAGTTTTAAGAGTCATTCATAAAATGTCTTCTTTTGAGTGAACACAAGGGCTACTGCTACACTGGAGAATTGATATGTTTGACACTGCATTAACAGTCATGGCTCCATCTTGTGCAATCCTGGGATTTGTAGTTTGCTTTCTCTGTCAGAAAGTCCTGGTGCCACAGCAGTTGAATTATTATTGTTTATTTTAACTAATAGGGGGCAGGGGGTATTTGGCAATGCAGGAAGCATTTGACAATTATAAGGCCAAGTAGATTTGGACATCACAGTCTCATAGAATCATAGAGTTGGAAGAGACCACAAGGACCATCCAGTCCAACCCCCTGCCATGCAGGAACTCACAATCAAAGCATCCCCAACAGATGGCCATCCAGCCTCTGTTTAAAGACCTCCAAGGAAGGAGACTCCACCACACTCTGAGGGAGTTTGTTCCACTGTTGAACAGCCCTTACTGTCAGGATGTTCCTCCTAATGTTGAGGTGGAATCTCTTTTCCTGGAGCTTGCATCCATTGTTCCAGGTCTTAGTCTCTGGAGCAGCAGCAAACAAGCTTGCTCCCTCCTCAATATGACATCCCTTCAAATATTTAAACAGGGCTATCATTTCATCTCTTAACCTTTTCTTCTCCAGGTTGAACATCCCCAGCTCCCTAAGTCGTTCCTCATAGGACATGGTTTTCAGACCCTTCATCATTTCAGTTGCCCTCCTTTAGACACACTGCAGTTTCTCAACATCCTTTTTGAATTGTGGTGCCCAGAACACAATATTCCAGGTGGGGCCTGACCAAAGCAGAATAGAGTGGCACTGTATAGGGTGAATGCTTGAGATTATTTGGCAGTCTGTTTCCAGCTACATTTAAAACTGCTGGTCATGATTTACAAAGCTCTACGCAGTTTAGATCCAGATTATATGAAAGACCATATTGCCTGCTTGAATTCAGTGGGATCAAGCTATCTCTCAGTTCCACAGCAACATATTTGTTATGTTTAGAGACACATTTGTTGGGGACCTGAGATAGAGCCTTCTCAGTGGCACCTCTTAAGCCATGAAACTCTCATTCATGGTGGACTAAGCTGGCTCCCTCTCTATTTTACTCCCACCCACAAGTTAATATCTTTTTATTGAGGTGCTTTTAATCTACCATAGTAAGATCTTTTATGGGGTCATTGTACTTCCTTCCCCTTTCATTTTGTGTTTTTTAATGGTTTTAAACTGTTTTAATTCAGTGATTTGTTTTATTGTGTTGTTATTTATATATTTATTTTCTCATATTTAATTTTTAATTGTTTTAATGTACAACCACAGGGTCACCATCGCCATGGCTCGAGATTGACTTCAGGTCAGCTAACAAAAATAAATAAACAATGTTAGCTATATTTCTTTCCAAACAACAGGATATAAAATAAGTTATAAATAAATAAATTTATATCTACAAACAGCAGGATAAATAATTTGTTAAACAAATAAAAATAAATAAATAAATAAGAGTTATACCTGCAGGACACACATGTTAATATATATCATGATTATCATGTGTATCAGCTCTCAATGGGAAATAAAACAATCCAAAGTCTGAAGGTGGTTACAATAAGAGTTCAACTTAAGGTTCTTATTACTTTTTCCTTATACAGTCATTTACTCTTATATTTATTGTAATACAGCCATCTTTTGGCTTTCATTTTTTGTGATGTGTCTCATTATCTTGTATAATGTATAGAGTGATACTTTATATAGATAGCCTTACACTGAATGATACATGATCAAATACCTGTTGAGTCTGGGACTGTTTTTCATAATATCTAGTGGGTTACTTTAATTTCTCTGCTGGGTTTCATGTGCTGACTAAAATATTTGTATGTGTGTGCCTTTACCTAATTAATTTTTCAGGGGCTGGGTATTTCTGTGGGTTGTTATTTATTTATTTATGTATTTATTTTGCCTAATGTAGTATTACTCAAAGTAGTGGCCCTTAGACTGCTGCTGATCCCTGAGCATTATCTGCTGTTGCTGGAGCAGTTTTCAGGGGGGAAAAGAAACAGTTCAACCAATGTGCACAAATATGGCATCAGTTCCTTTCACAGTGAGGAAAAAAAGCCTGTTCATCCCTTACATTAGATAACATTAGGTGCACTGGCCTAATGTACAATTTATCTTTGGAAAAGGCTCAGAAGCTTACCCCCTTTATCAAATTTTATTGTTATGTATATTTAGTGAGCACTGTGCCTCCATATACTTTAATATATCAAGCTGCTTCCAGACTGTGGAATTAATGTAGTTTGTCACCACTTTAACTGTCATGGCTTTGTCCAATGGAATCCTGGGATTTGTAATGCAAATCACTCCCTCTGAAGCTGAAAACAAAGTAACTTCATCAATTTCATGGCTGGGTACCTCATTTGGATCTCAGAGGGAGCAACTCATGCCAGTGATGGCAGTGGCAGCGACACAGTGGTACACATTGGAAACAGCCAGCCATTCTCACTCCAGAGGGCTCTGAATCTTCTGGGAAAATGTGGAGGAAAAGGTGTTTTTAAAATTTGTGGTAATGGTTATGTAAGGTAGATTCAGTCCTGAATTGACTTTATGCCATCCTGACAGTTTACAGCAGAATTGGGGATTGGGATCTGCATTGCCATGAGGGTGGATGGAGGATGTGTTATTTGGCCCATGCAGATGGGTGAAAGCCACCACTTGTGGCTTTCCCATTTTAAAATGAAAGACTGTGGTCTAAGGAGAGGAACACCTCACTCCATGAGCTCTCTCTCTAGTCACTGCAATTGGACCATGACCTGTCACTACCAACATTTCTTCTGTTCCTCAGAGCTTTTCTCTACTTGGAACATGGAATCACTTCCCAGCTCCTGAAGCTTATATTTCTCAATTTTCACATCCTAACACTTTCCCCATGTTCATCTCAATTACCTTTGGGCATCAGCAATTACTATTTTTTGTGACAAAAGTGCTTCTAAGTTCTTATCTATTTCTTCAAATATTTTATATTGGAAGATTCTTTTAGCAAAAACCTTCAATGTTATCGGGTAAATCAAACTTACTAATAGCCTTCTCTGGCCTCTCTGCCTGTACCTTGTTCTCTAACTGTGTGTTATTAGGTTTCTTGTTCAGCTTATTTACTTCAGCCATCTGCAGATACTTCTGCTGGCACCCAACTGCAGTGTTCATTCCCTAGGACTTTCTCACCTTATGATTTTTATGGTGTAATCTGATACACTAAAACTGTGAACCAATGAGTTTTATCCTTTTAACAACAGCAAATCAATTCAAAATCTAATGTCATAGATGGTTGCAAGAGATGGCCACATAGCACACAGTAGTTTTTCAGAGTGTGGCTTTGATCAGTTGGACAGTTGGCCCATAGACTCTAGCCAAGCATAATCTACTTGCCAAGGAACAAGCAATATCATATTGACACTTGCAGCTATTTTAATTCACCTTCTAACTATAGATAAATTGTTTAGTAAACACAATTTAGGAAGGTAATCCTTCCTATGGTATACTTTTGGATGCTGACCTCTTTTTAAGAGAAGATGAGTTGTGACCAACCATTATCTAATCTTCTATTAAAAGTTGGCAGGGACCCCAGCAAATGTTCTGTCAAATATGTTTATTCTCCCCTTTCTTTCACTTGAAAAATATATCAGGCAACCAACATGAAAATGAGATTTTGCCAAAAGTACATGTGTTAGAACATAGATGATACACACACTTGAGGTGATTTTGCAAGTTAAACAGCTAGGAGCAATTGCTGTGTGATTGCAGCAGATGTTATGACTTGTGCCAAGAATTCAGATTCTTTACTGAAAGGCAATGGGAGCTGTGGAGGTTAATAAGCAATAGCATAAAATTGGTTTGAATATAATTTTATTCACTGTTTCAGACAAGGTACTGAAATGGAGAGGTTGAGCAAATCCTGTGCTGTACAACAAGCATTAAATAACCCAGGAGTTTAATGCTTCAGTCCTGACTTCAGTTATATATTACCAATTTGCTCATACAGAAATCATAAAAATGAACAAAACCTCATAATGAATGGAGATTGTTAAACTTTAGAGATAACCCAGCATAACTTGTGAGCGCCAGCAGGCCAGCATTAAGGGAACAATAAAATTATTTTTATTTTTATTTTTTATTTTTTAACACAATATCTCAGGGGCACGTGCAGATAAAACAAATTTAAAACAACCAAGAACTGTGTAAATACTCTTAAGAAATTTAATTTATCAATTAAAAGAAATTAAAACAGTATAAAACATGCAAACACTTTATACCCTAACATCTTCCGTTATATACAACAGCATGTTTTACCTGACACTACACAAATGAAGTCAGTGGCAGTGGCAACTGAACTCCAAGGGGAAATTATCCCATTACTTCTGAACTATAGCAAAGAAGGCATTCTCCCACTTTCTCACATAATGCATGGGTCCCACTGGAGGGGCCTCAGTCCTTGGGCAGATGTACAGGGGGAGAGGGATTCCTTTACATGCTAAACTCCTAAGAAATCTAGCCATGTCATTACCAGAACATTGAATACAGACTAGACACGTATTGACATGCAGTGAAATCCCTTTAAAGCAATGTTTTAAGGTATTCATTTGATGTTGTGGTCAATAAACTAGCTACTATGTTTTGTACAAACTGCAGCTTCTCAATCATCTTCAAAGTGTTCATCAGTACTGTAGAAATAATCCAGTTTTGCACCACTTTGACGGCTACAGTGTCAACCTACAGAATGTTGTGATTTGTGATTTTGTGAGGTACCAGAACTCTTTCACAGAGAAGGCTAAAGACCTTGTGAAGCTACAAATCCTAGGTTCCCATGGTATGGAGCTACAGCAATGAATGTGGTGTTCAACTGCATTATTTCTACAGTGTAGATGCATCCAAAGGTAGATCCATACAGAGCACTTTACTGTAGTCTGATTGGGAGGTTACACTTTAATGTTTCTAGGTTTGTGTGTGCATGCTTTCTTTTTTATTTAGTATATATTTTTAAATTTTTAACACTTTGTATCATTTGTCTATTTATACATTAAAAAAGAGAGAGAGAGAGCCAGTGTGGCATACTTGTTTGAGTGTTGGACTCTGACTATGGAGTGTTGGACTACGACTCAGCATCCTTGCTGAGCCATGAAAACCATTGGTGACCTTGGACAAGTCACACTCTCTCAGCCTCACAGGATGGCATTGACAAATCCTCTCTGAAGAAAATTGCCAAGAAAACCCCATGATAACCTTAGGGTTGCCATATGTCAGAAACAACATTAAAATCAGATGAGATGAATTTGAAAATTACCTGCCCATGAACTCATGTAGCCAGGTTATGTATGCCTGTCCAGAAAAGTCCATAGGTGACAGGTTAGTCACAGCTGGCCTAAAGCATTCCAGGCCATGAAGTCGACTTGGGTCTCCAGCAACAGAGATGAAAATAATAATAATAATAATAATAATAATAATAATAATCTTCCACCTTTTCCCAGAGGAATCAAGGCGAATTACAGCAAAAGCTATAATAAATACAAATAACAATAAAATCACATTTCAAAATCACAATATACATAATGTAGGGAGAATCATGTCCCTAGCCTAATATCCACCTCTGCTGGCAGGTGATGTTATGAGGACAAGTGAGAGGGGGCTCCACTAAATAAAGGAATCCATATTGTAACAATGAAAAGCCACAGCCTCCCTTCACTACTGCCATGTCACTGGTGCCTCTTTCACAGGCAAGCCTCCCCTCAAACAGCTGGGCTGGAGTGATGTTCCTAGGGAGATTATCACATGGGGAAAGGACTCCTTTTTCCGACCTTATTGCATGATCGTGTGTCATCATGCAAAATATGATCAGATGATGTTGCAATTATCTGATCATTATCCTGTCAGTCAAGTGGAATTATTGACGATCGTGCGAAAGATTATCAGATGACAACACGCTTATCCCATCATTATCCCATTAGTCTATATTTATTATTTTTCATTAACAGAAGGTTGCATTATTCAAAATTCCGGGACAATTCCACTTCATTGACCGGATAATGATGGAATAAGCATGGTGTGTGTGATAGTTTTCCCCATGATCTGCTTCACTTCCATCCTCCACCCCATCTGATAATCTCCTGAGACTCCTCCTAAACCATGCATCTCCTCCGGCACAGGGAATGTAAGCCCACCCAGGGTGGTAATTTAAGAATTTACTTCCTTCATGGCTGTGTTCAGACTTGCAGTTCTCTTCCTTGATGGTCTGCCAGTGTTGTGGAAAACCCTTTTTCTTTAAAGAAGCTTATACAGATGGTATAACTTCTCTCCTGTTCGGTGTTTTACTCTGTACTTTAATTAAACACTGTTTTAATGGACTGGTATTATATTATATTTCTATGTCCCTCTGTTTCATTCTGAGATGGTCTGCTATGTGTGTACAGTATGTGTGTGTTTTTCAGTGTTCTTGTTGATAGCCTGTTTTATGGAAGGGCAGATTACAAATATGATATAAATAAATAAATAAATAAAATCTAAATAAAATAAATTGGACCTATTTCTCCAATTTCAATAATTTATCACAGTATTTTTACCTTTATTCTAATCTATAGCACTTGTTTCATATAACTTCATTACAGTTTGTTTGGAGACATCCCTTTCATGTTCCTTGAAAATACCAATTTACTGTAGGTAAGTATCTTGAAATGAACACAAGATGTCACTGGGGAGTTTCCATGCAGCATCCTTATTAAGAGCAAGTCATTAGAATAAATTAGATAAATTTCATTTACCCAAGTATCAACTTAATAAATGAATACCCTAAACAAGAAGGTGCCTTTCACTTCCAAGCGCCTTACAGTTCATTAGGTGGAATTATAACATAAGTACTAACTGTTCTTGGGGAAAAATGTTTATAGCAAGGTAAAGAGTGCAAGCCAATGAAATAATTAATTAATAATGGAGAGATGAAAGCAACTGACTGATATAACACATTTTAGGGAATAAGCGTTCAATTAATGTTTAATATAAAACAAATTTACTGGTATGCAGCAGGAATATTATTAGCTGCTACTGTTTTTATTTCATATACTTTTAATCATTCAGAGGTAGCTGCCCTCTCCTACATACACTATCTTGAGTCACATTAGCCAAATTGATTACTCCATAATAGTGCCACCAAAGTTAATTGGACAGTTTGGAATGGAAGAAAAATGAATGTTATATGCATTGCAGCAATGATCTATGAATATGTAGCAATATCAGGCCAGGTCTAAGACAATTTGCAGCTTGGTGAACAAAAAGTTGCCCTCCTATTCCTGTTCTTGTTCCATGCACAGAAGCTTATCAGACTGACAGTGGGATGGTATTTTAGCAGGGATGATGGAATGGCACCCTCCACCACACCTGGGGCCTACAAGCTGGCTGAGAGAATCCAGGGCAGAAGGCATGATGGACTCTTTTCTCCCTTAAATGGGGAAAGTAAAAATGGGAAATGGGGAATTGAGGGTTTATAGGAATGAAGAGGGAGGGTAGGATCCCCAGGGTCACCCAGGCCAGATGTCCTAAAGAACAATCTGAACCCCAGGTTGTAAAACATTCATTTAATGTGATGTGATCCCAGTTTGACCTTAATAGAATGGTTGCAGGCTTCTCCAGTTGTTGTTCAACATTATAGCACAAAGTTGGGCTAATCATGGTGTCTACAGGCCAGTTTTCCACCCTAAGTCTTTAGATACACCTGAAAATTCAGAGAGGGGAAGGATTCCAAACCAAAAGGGACTGCTTAACTGGGTCTTGATTTATTGAAAACGTAATGTTCTCAGAGGCTTACAGGAGGAGAAATTAACACATTTGATGTATGTGAGGAAGAGGGTATAGCAGAGCTGGAGGGGCACACAAAATGAACATTAAACAGCATGTAGCCTAAAGGCCAAAAATATCCATACTGTTGTTATAGACTAGTCCTCCTTGGGTCCTCCAGATGTTTGGGACTTCAGAGTCCCTGACTGTAGCCATGCTTGGTGAGACCTCTGGGAATTGTCTGAAGTCCGAAAAACCTGGAGGACCAACATTTGAGAACTACTACTATAGACCATATTTCACAATACGTGACAGTGGGTGACCATACATGGGTGTTGGGCTGTGTTTTGGTATGTCATAGGTTGTAGGACTGTGTGTAAATACCCATGGTCATATATATATATATATATATATATATATATATATATATATATGAATAGTCTGGTGATTTCAGGAAAGATGCCTGATATTTGTATTATGCACATATTGTGATGTAGAGCTGCATTTCTTCAGTCGTCTTCAGCAAGACAATCCAACTTTATTGAATTGCAAAAACAAAATTAAAGACAATGAACCATTGTAAATGGATGCTATCATGCTCAGTATACTGGAGCTGAGAAAATAATTACTTGTCTTGCTGAGATAACAGCTTCAGGCAACCCAGTATTTTCAGAGACTTAAGATCTTGGCTCCCACAGACTATAAACACACCAAAAAACCTTGTTCCTGTTGGAGAATAAACTATATTCAGCCACAGAAGGGAACAATGTAAAGAATTTGGAACTAAATAATTGAAAACTTTACATCAAGTGGAAATTGACATAGGGTACACACATTTATGTCTCTGGTAGGATATATGCAACTTTCTGAAAAGGAATTTGAGATCTTGAGAAAGTAGAACTTGGAAAAGTGATATATAGAAAGAAATCAATCCCTGGCATCTCTAGTTAAAGAAAAGGACCAATACACAGGTCATGGGAAAGACCTCCAGTAGAAACTCTGGAGAGCCACTGTCAGTCAGATAGAAAACACTAGCTAGGTGATTTCATGAAATAGATTTCACATGACAAACCCCTTCTTATCCTAATAAACCTTTCTTTCTAAATTATAAATAAAGAAATATTCCAGTCTTCATGGTTCAGAATAAAAGAAAGTTGATTTAATGACGCTACCTCTGAACAAATGCAGACTTGCATTCATTCACAGAGTGATGCTGGTGGGTGACCTCTCTTCATTTCTCATATTTCCCCTTCATCCTCATAAACATTTTATAATTCATACCACCACATATGATATCATCATATCACTCACAAAATTTCTGCAATGTTTCATTGTTTACATTTAGCCCCCTACATTTACTGGTTTCCCTTTCGTGGATTTGATGATTTGCAGATTTGGTTAATATGCTACCTCTAGAAATATCTACTTCCTCCACTGTGATTCTACAGTCAACTTCCCAATGATGTTGGCTGTATTTCTAGGTCCTCCAGCATAGAATTACACTGGAGGATCTAGAGAAGTGTTCTCTCAGGTTGAGAAAGTACAGCATTCACAATTTTTATTTATCTTTATTTATATTCTGGTTTTTCTACTTTTGTGGGGAGGGGGGCTGTGGCCCTAATCACTGTGAATGTCCGGGAGCAATTCTATTTACTCACTTACTTACTTAATAGATTTATTCCCCCCTTTTCAAGGTAAAACCTTGACTGAGTAGTTTACAAAATACTTTAAAATACAAAATAAGACTTAAACTGTAATTCAACATTCAGTACATCAATAAGTGAAATAACAAATAAGATATCAGCAACAGATGGAATCTTAGTTGAAAAGCATCCTTTGGTTAAAAAAATTAATCAGATTCAAAGTGGAATGGACAAGTCTTTAAAACTATCCTTGAGGCTAGCATATGGACAGTTCTTGTATACTCATCGACCTGTGGTAGCATATTTAGATATTTCCCAAAAACTTAAGTATTTTCATGGGTGTAACAGGCATTTCAAATAATCCATTCATTCTGCAAACATTTTGGTTTTTAAAGATTCACATCAGCACTTTAAATCAGCCCCCAAAACAAATAGGCAGCCAATATTTCCAGTCCCTAGGAAAACTTATCCGTTCTTTAGGTTTTTCCTATCATCTGTATGCTGATGACACTCAGCTGTATCTTTCCACCCTTGACCTTTCTCCAGTACTTGAACAGCAAGTTTCATCTTGTCTCACAGCTGTCTTGCAGTGGATGTGCCATTGGCGTTTGAAGATCAACATGTCCAAGACAGAGCTTTTTGTCTTTCCACCTAAGTCCACCCTTCAATACTCATATTCTGTTTCTGTTGATGATATCTGTTCAATCAGTCCAGAAAGCCTGCAATCTTGGCTTCATTTTTTACTCTTCTAGCCCAGATCCAGGCCACAGCCAAGGCCTGTAGATTCTTTCTCTACAATATTGCTAAAATCCGCACGTTTCTCCTAGTCTCTTCTGCCAAGACTCTGGTCCACGCTCTGGTCATCTCGCGACTAGATTATTGTAACCTCCTTCTGGCAGAGCTTCCTCTCTCTCACCCCTGTCCTTTAATTTCAGTCCAGAATTTAGCTGCATGCATTATTACATCTGCTCACTGCTCTGACCATGTTTCTCCTCTATTATCATCCCTTCACTGGTTCCCCTTCCCCTTCCATATTCAGTATAAGCTTCTGTTGTTAACTTTTAAAGCTCTGCAAGGGCTGGCCCCCCTTATGTATCTAAACTTCTTCCTCCTCACATCCCCACTCATACCCTCCATTCTGGTAGCCAAGGTCCCATTCTAGGATTTCCACTGCCCCATCACGGATTCATCCCTTTTCACTTGCTGCTCCTCACTCCTGCAACCTCCTTCCCCCATGAACATGGGTCATCACTTCTTTAACCAGTTTCAAAACTGAGCTGAAGACTATATTGTTCAGGGAAGTGTTCCCAGGCATTATGTGACTGTTTATCCAATTGTTATCTGATATTTTATGTGATCTCTGATGTTCTCAATCTGTTGCCTCCTTATTTTATCTAATTGTATCTTGTATTACTATCTATTGTTTTATATGTATTTTGTAGAATGTACGCCATTGGCAGGTTTCATTTTAATCGATTTTATTGTCTGTATGTACAGCACTTTGTAAATCTACAGTGCTATATAAATAATAATAATAATAATAATAATAATAATAATAATAATAATAATAATAATAA
>NC_056525.1:228075730-228118829 GCF_019175285.1 Sceloporus undulatus
TAATAATTGGTGCATAATAAATGCTATGAACCAAAGACCTTCCTCAAAGGTTCTAGCATCTAACATTCTGTATTCATTTGTCATTAGAAACTTAAGGTTGACTTAAATTGGGTCAGAACACTGGTCTGTTTGGCCATATATTTTACTTTGTCTGTCCACAGCTGTCCAGGATTTCAGAAAATATTTTTTCTTAATGGCTGCCCTATGCCATGTTATATATGAGGACTTCAGCATCCACAACCAGGCATATGAAATCAGGTGTGAGATCTTCCACTTGTGGTGTGAAGTTGGCACTCAAAAAGTTTTGGATTATGGAGCATTTCAGATTTTGGATTTTCAGATTAGTGAGTTTTTCACAATTTCTACCTAGGGTGTATATATCAAATCTAGTTGCTGATCATGGATCCCCTTTCCAATTGGATATCATTGTGTCAAAAAGTCCATGTGTTGAAATCAGGTTTGTGTGGAAATTCATGTGTAGAAATCAGATTTCTACAAAGCCATCTTTCTTTTTCTTTCCCCAGTGAGTTCTAGATGATAAGGGTTTTTTTTTCAGACAGAGCAAATTCTATCAAGGTAGGAAATAATAAGAGTGGTTGAGTATAATGTCTAATTTACCAGCCAGCAGAGAGATACACTGTTATTTTTTCCCATCTCTGATGGTGACAAATAAAAAGCATTTGCACAAAAGTCTTGTATCTTCATTAATGGGAGCTTCAGAGATGGAAATTGCAAATTCTGTCATTAAGGGGTTCACTTGACAGAGTCTGGTGGCTTGACTCCTCTGCCATTTTGTGCAGAGTAAAGATAAGAGTCACATCACCCTGTTTTGGAATGCAGAACCCAAAAGAATTCTACCAAGGTAATGGAGGCCATGATAAGAACATGTTTTTCCCATTTCTGATGTACTTGATGAAGCTTTCATAGAGTAAAGAGATAGCTATTAAGTTGTATTTATTATGTTTTTGTTTGCTGTTATGGCAGTGAGAGCTAATTTTATATTCTTGACAAAGGAAATCTACTCATGGGGACTATCAAACAAGCACAAGTTAACTATTGTACTGTCTTGCCATAAGGGGTGAAGTGATAACATAAGCCGAGTACATTTGCAGGCTAATATTTCTAGGCAGATAATGACTTCTGGTGGCACTGCTCATCATAAAACATGAAGGGTGGAAGTAATTAATGGATGCTACACAGATCACACACCACTAGCTTGTCAGAGCATATTTTGTGGTTGGGACTGTTGGGGAGGATAATTTGACCCATAAACCATGTTAGTAGCATTTTCTTGATAACTGTAAGTATCTGATGGATTCATATGGGCATGGCGGTAGATTTCCTCACAACATGTTAAGTAAAAATGACTGCTATGGCCTGAAAGCCTGTTGGTATTTAACATTTATGTAAAGTCAATAAGAACATAAGAAAATTAAGGCTTGATGAATCACAGCAAAAGCTTACTAGTCTACACTCATGTTTTCCAAGGGTTACCTGTGGAAAGCCTACGTTGAAGACAGTAATTTGATGCAATGTGTACACTATTAAAACACTGATGGATTTGTACCATCCTTTTTAATAATTTGTTTTGCAATTTCTATAAACTTTCCCCAAAATCAGAGCTTGAAAAATTTACTATTTTGATTACAATTCTTAGGGTCATTGACTGATGAAGGGAACTGGAGTCTAGGAGCTATAGTCCAATAATGATGTTTTTCAACTTATGCTCTTTCTTGCTATTTGCTGTCAAGTAGATGAAAGACCCTCAAGATATCTGGTCATCAGCTGCCTGTTCAGGTCCCACAAACCAGGGCCATGATCAAATAAATCCATTTATAAAGTGGTCTTCTTCTTTTGATACTTCCTTACATTTGACCAAGCATTATCATCTTTTCCCCAAAAAATCCTTCTTGTATCAATGGTCTTTGGACTAAGCAATAAATGATCTTATCTTATCTTTTATTAGTACTAATGTAAATATGACACACTTCCTGAAAATTTATTACTGTCTTCCAAAGTAAGAAATCCCAGTCATCAGAAAAAACAGTAATATAGAACATTTAAATAGACCACTTGAATACAGGAACAGCGGCATGTTTGAAATATTTCTTCCAGCATGAAATACATTTGAACTACCACAGTTTCCTTATAGGTAATTGTTATATGCCATTTGGTTCATAATAGGAATGAAGGGGGTTATCTTTATGATTACAAATAGAAAGGTGCAAACTATCTCTCCTAAGATGAAAAAGTGACAAATGGAGAATGGCCCACAGGTACCGCTTAGTAAACACCAGGTGGAAGACATGTAATCAACCAGCAAGTTAATGGGGAAAGGACAATAGATCCACTGTATTTAAAATTCAGAAACTCTCAAAATGAAACCTAATTGAGGACCAAAGTGAGAATAATTAGTAGAATGAGTCTGTCTGGTATTGAATTATGTCCTTTCCTATGAACAATTTGATTGCAGACATAACTTAATATTGTCCATCCTTACAATTTTTACAATATGGTGACTTGAAAAAAAATCATTCTGATTCATTTGCAATGGTTGAGCGGCTAGCATGGTATCCTTTACACAGCAAGTGGAACAAAGATATCCTGCAATGCCCACAGCCAATGCATGTACTACAGTTTCAAGGTCCTTTCGGTCCAGACAGGGGTGCAGTTGGTGTATCAGCTGAAGCTGATACCAAGCACTCCTGGCCATCACATCCACTTGAGATGATAACTGTAGAGATGAATCCAGGAGTACTCCCAAACTGCGAACTTTGTTCTTTAGGGGGAGCATAACCCCGTCCAGGACAGGATGGCAAATTTCCCTGTCTGGACTTGGGGAACCTATCACAAGTACCTCTGTTTTCTCTGGATTCAACTTGAGTTTGTTTTCCCTCATCCAGCCTATTACTGACTCCAGGCAGGCATCCAGAGGAGAGGTGCCATCCTTAGTCACTGTATCAGTCCGAGACATGGAGAAATAGATCTGGGTGTCATCAGTGTACTGATAACACCGAGCTCCATGTTTCCGGATGATTTCTCCCAGTGGCTTCATGTAAATGTTAAACAGCATGGGGGACAGAATGGTGCCCTGAGGGACGCCAGATGTCAGCTCTCTTTTACGAGAGCAACAGTCCCCCAGCTTCACCATCTGGAATCTTCCTGAGAGGTAGGAACGGAGCCACTGAAGCGCAGTGCCACCTATACCTAACTCTCTCAGGCGCTGCAGAAGGATACCATGGTTGATGGTATTGAAGGCCGCAGAGATGTCCAAGAGCACCAACAGGGTCACATTTCCCCCATCAATGCTCAGACGGAGGTCATCAACTAAGGCGACCATGGCAGTCTCCACTCCGTTTCCTCCCTGGAAGCTAGTTTGAAATGGGTCTAGATAATCGGTTTCATCCAAGACAACATGGAGTTGGAAGGCCACCACCCTCTCAATCACCTTGCCCAAGAATGATAAAAGGGAGACCGGTCTATAATTGCTCATCTGCATGGGATCTAGGGAGGGTTTCTTCAAAAGTGGTTTCACTATAGCCTGTTTTAAGGCAGATGGAAATATTCCCTCCCGAAGGGATGTATTAATTATGAGCTGTAATGAAGATGTTAACATATTCCCCCCCCCCGCGAATGGTCAACCAAGATGGGCAAGGGTCAAGAGGACAGGTCGTCCCTCTCACACAGCCAAGGAGCTTGTCCACGTCCTCTTTGTGGGCAGAGGGCATCCCAGATGGAGCTGGGATCCCTTGGGGCATTTGCTTATGCCCGCCCCTCCTGCATCTCTGTTGAGGGCTTGAATTGGTTGGATCACCCCCCATGGGTCAAGGTCGGCCTGTTTCTGGGGAAGCCCCAGTGGACAGGCCCTGGTGTTGGCCCTATTTGAGGCCTTGGGGTGGCTGCGACTCTGTGTGGTGGCAGTTGTTAGCCCCAGGTTGGTGCAGCACCACGTTTGTTGGCCTGAGTGGCTTTCCCCCCTTTGTTTGGTGGCTTTTGGAGAGATCATCTGGGACGATGCGCCTGGATGTTGGCTCCCCTTGCATTGGGCTAGGCCAGAGAACATCCCTGTTTTTGGGAAAGGACTTTTCTTTCCCCTGTCTTCTTGATCTCAGGCCAATGGGGGCCTAGCTACTCCAACGGCTAGCATGCCTCATGGCTGCTTGCAGTTTCTCTTTGGGTTTGGCACTTTCGGGTTCTCTGGTGACCCCTTTTAGCCTTGAACTACATTACACCTCAATTCAGATCATTAGTTCTTGCTGAGTTGGGGATTAGTTATTGAGGTCACACTCTCTTAGCCTCTGCCCTACCATCTATTAACTTTCAAGTTTCCATCAATTCCAGCTTAATAAATTTACCATACATTCTTTATTCCTAATATCAATTCAGAACAAATTATATCAGTTGGCATTTTGAACCTACACAATTGGGCATTATAATGGGCCCTAAGAAGGGCATATCGGGCCCCAAGGGCAAGGGTCCAGCAGAACAACCAAACAAATGCCCTCAGATAGCACTTTCATCATCATCAGATAATGATGATATTGCTATTCCTTGGGATGATACTTTACCTTGTTTAAGGCATTAGAAAAGATTTGTCTCCCACCCAACCAAGATGTTCCTTACCCATAGAAATCATCTAAACCATCCAGACAAAAGCAGGTTTTTAACCAAGTTTGTTCTCACCTCAGTGTTCTTAAACAGCTGCATACACATGGTGAGCACTCTACAGTTTGGGATGAGTCTAGCATGGTGGAAACCACAAACTCAGCTCATCATGACAAACAGCTTGAGTTGGGCTTACCTTTGGGGCCCACATTTCCAGGTGAGCAGTCCAATTTAAGTAACATTTCCTCTGGTGGCATTTGGCCTTGGGGCTTGGGAGAACATCCATCAGGACAATTTTGTCTTCCCAACTTCTGGAGGGGAATTAGAATAACTTGGCCATTTGTTTCCCCTCTTATGGGATGGTCCCCTGCTCCAGTTTATCCATATACAGACCCATTTCAATGGTCCTCCTCCCAAGCAGCAGGGGTTGGTTCAGCGGCGATGTGGTTCTCAACCCCAATGGGCTATGAGGCGCCCCCTGGCTCAGCCATCCCTTATGGGAATATAACTTTACCCCTAGGTGACCATTTATCATAGACAACAGGGAAATGATCCTTAAAGGGGAGTATGTAGAAAATTTTGGGAATTGGATAAAAAAGAGAATCAGGATTTGGATGAGGAAGAGAGGGAGAAATTAAAGAAAAGGAAAGTTGAATGCAACTCAGGCATGGGCCTGAGAGTGAAGCAGTGTGGGCTCAGGCCCTTCCTGCCGGGTACTCAGTCAAGGACCAGATCAGGTTAGGTGGATGGGGGGGGGGGGAGGTGTTGCTTTGATCCATAAGAACACCCTTTCCTTGACCAGGAACCATGTCTGACAACTGAACTTTATCGAGTGTATTTACCTGACCCTGAAGGCCAAGGACAGTCTGGGGATTCTGTTGGTCTACAGGCTACCCCGTGAGCTAACAGACTCCCTAGCCGAGCTGACACAGCTGGTCTCGGAGCTGGTGTTGGAGACCCCTAGGCTCTTTGTCTTGGGGGACCTCAACATCCCCTTCAAGGCCAGCCATGGTCCATCTGGTGCAGCTTGGGAGTTCATGGCTACCATGACTGCTATGGGCCTGTCCCAACTGGTCTCAGGGCCTACGCATTCTGCTGGTAATATGCTCGATGTTGTCTTTTGTACGGACATGGAGACTCCATGGGCAGAGGTTACTAATATCTCTGCCCTGTCATGGACGGACCATTTCTTGGTCAAGGCTAAATTCAAGGCATCCACCCATATCCCTCCTGGGGTGGCGGACCTATTAGGATGGTCCACCCTCGAAGATTGATGGAACCCAAAAGGTTCCAAGAAGCCCTAGAGGGGTATATGGTTGGAACTGATGGCGATGCTGTTGATGCCCTGACTAACATCTGGGACACATCTCTCCAGGGCTATACACAGTATCGCTCCCAAGCGTCCTTTCCGGCCTGCTTCCAATAAAAAGCCCTGGTATACGGGAGATCTCAGGGAAAGGAAGCGGGCAGTGCAACGACTAGAGCGCAAATGGCGAAGACATCAGCACTTATCCGACAAGGAACTCCTAGAGTCCCTCTTGAGTGCCTACGGAGTGGCAATTAGTGCAGCAAAGAACTCCTTCTTTGCTGCACGTATTGCGTCCGCGGAGTCGCGTCCAGCAGAGCTGTTCAGGGTGGTAAGGGAGCTTACACAACTGCCCCCTCCCCTGAACCCTATTTTGGAACCATCCAAGGCCTGCTGTGATGAATTTAACAACTTCTTCGTGGATAAAATCTCTTGGATAAGGGCTGATCTCAACGCCAGTATTAGTTCAGAATCTAGAGTAGAGGTGTCCAGGGCTTCCGTGGACTCAGTTGTACTGGATCACTTTGAGTCTGTAAGTACCGAGGATGTGGACAAGATTCTCTGCATTGTTAGGAAGACGACATGCTCCCTCGATCCTTGCCCTTCATGGCTGACAGCTCAAGGGGGACTGGCTGTGACAGAGATGTTACGCCAGATTATTAATTCATCGTTCAGGGAAGGGCAGTTTCCATCGAGTTTGAAAATGGCCATTGTAAAACCTTTATTAAAAAAGCCCTCCCTAGACCCCCTAATTCGGAATAATTATCGGCCTGTTTCGCTGCTGCCATTTTTTAGGGAAAGTGATCGAGAGGGCGGTTGCCTTCCAATTGCAAGGGATCTTGGAAGATACGGATTTTCTAGACCCATTTCAAACCGGCTTCTGGGCCAGCTATGGAGTTGAGACTGCCATGGTCGCCCTGGTCGATGATCTCTGTCTGGGCATTGACAAGGGTAGTGTGTCCCTGTTAGTGCTTTTGGACATCTCGGCAGCCTTCGATACCATTGACCATGGTATCTTTCTGGAACGCCTGAGAGAGTTGGGTATCGGGGGCACTGCTCTGCAGTGGTTCAGTTCCTACCTCTCGGGTAGATTCCAGTTGGTGCAGCTGGGGGACTGTCGCTCCGATAAGAGGGCCCTTACATCTGGGGTCCCTCAGGGAGCAATTTTATCCCCCATGCTATTTAATATTTACATGAAGCCACTGGGAGAGATCATCCAGAGGCACGGGGCGCAGTGTTATCAGTACGCTGATGACACCCCAATAGTCTTCTCTGTGTCCCCGACTGATGCAGCGACCAGAGATGGCATCTCTCCTCTTAATGCCTGCCTGGAGTCGGTAATGGGCTGGTTGAGGGAAAACAGACTCAGCTTGAATCCAGAGAAAACGGAAGTACTCGTGATAGGTTCCCAGAGCCCAGGGATGGATATTTGTCCACCTGTCCTGAACGGGGTCACGCTCCCCATGAGGGACTCTGTTCACAGTCTGGGGGTGCTCCTTGACTCATCGCTCTGCCTTACATCGCAGGTGGATGCGATAGTCAGGAGCAGTTGTTATCAGCTTCGGCTGATACGCCAGCTGAGACCCTACCTGGGCCGGGGGGACCTTGAAACTGTGGTACATGCCCTGGTAACCTCTTGGTTGGATTTCTGTAACACGGTCTGCATGGGGCAACCCTTGTACCAAACTCGGAAGCTACAATTGGTGCAGAATATGGAAGCAAGGCTGGTCACTGGATGCTCCAGGGCCTGCCATATAACACCTGTTCTACAAGATCTTCACTGGCTGCCTATCCGCTTCCGGGCGCAATACAAGGTGTTGGTTATCACATATAAAGCCCTAAATGGCTTGGGCCCAGGGTACTTGGAGGACCGCCTCTCCCCATATAGTCCGCCCCGCGCTCTCAGATTGGGCAGTAAACACCTGTTAAGAGTTCCTAAATTTAGGTTTGTCTCCTCTTCTCAAAGGGCTTTTTCCATCGCAGCCCCTCAAATCTGGAACTGTCTCCCGGATGAGCTCTGCTCTGCAACCTCCCTAGATCTTTTTAGGAAGAATCTAAAAACTTTTCTCTTCCGGCAAGCCTTCCCGTATGTGTCCTGATGTTATCTCTCTCTCCTCTCTGCATTGTGTCAACCTTTTGTTATGTATTCTGATTTAATTTGGCTTTTATGGATTCGTTGCAATATTTGAAATTTTATACTGTTTTTAAGGGTTGGGGTGGGTTTGTATGGGTGGGTTATTGGGGGGCTATTGACTGTAACTTTGTACCTTTTGATAATATTGTACACCACTATGATCTGCCAGGAATAGCGGTTTATAAATAAATCATTCATTCATTCAATTGGTTTAAATATCTGTCTGGCATGATCATTTATTCAGGATTTATTGCTAGAGCTCAACCCCGACAAGCAGCAAATCTTATACAGTATATGGATATAATCCATAGAGTGTACATGGATTTTGCCAGCAAATCTCATACAGTATATGGCTATAATCCATAGAGTATACATGGACTTTTCCAGCCCAGCATTGCTTCTCTATGGTGAAGTTTTTTGTATGAGAGCTGCCATTTACCCTTAACCCAGAGGTGATTCTGTAAATGATGCCACTCCCGATTACCTGTGCTCAGTTTGGTATACTTCCTTTGATCATGCAGTGAAACGCATACACAGATTTGGCATAGAGGCTGAATTGGCAAAATGAGACATTAAGTCAGCATTTCTCTTATTACCAGCCCACCCCAGCAATTTTGAATTACTAGGCTTCTATTTTGAGTAGGGATGTAAAGAATATTCTCCAAAATTCGAAAATTAGTAGAAATATGTCTAATTCAAAAATTTCGAAAGCATTTTATAGAGAAGAAATTCTGATCACTTCTCGATCATGAGTAAGAATTTTGATTTTTAATCATTTCCAAATGAAGAGAAGAGAAGAAACTTTCAGCTGATAAATTTGACCTACAGGATTTGGGTATTTTGCGTAAGAAAAGCTACCATTCATCCTGGGTTTTACCAGAGGCTATTTCCTTTGTTAGGGTGATTTCCCCCCCCCCCATCTTTGCTCACTCACAGCTTTACTTTGAAAAAAACAAGAGAACAAAAGGGGAGGAATTTTATGTGTTGGTGGTAGATAAGACATTCTGCCCTTTATGCCATGCTCTTTTTGGATGCATCACACACTCTTATTCATGGATATTTTGAACTCTCCTTGCCATATATATATATATATGATAAAATGCAAAATAAAAGTAGGTTTGCCTTAGCATCACCTTGAGAGAGCTGGAGAGAGGTTTGTCATGCCCTGCCTCTGAGGCTGAGAGAATGTGCACTCTTCTTGCCAATTATTATTATTATTATTATTATTATTATTATTATTATTATTATTATTGCATGACCTTAGCATCACCATGGGAGAAGTGCAGAGTTGGTCATGCCCTGCCTCTGAGGCTGAGAGAGTGTGACCCTCACAAAAGAGAAGAAGGGGCAGGGTGGGGTGCGATGGCAGGAATTCTGCCATGATGGATAAAACCTAGCATTCGAAGGGATTCCAAGAGGTCATCCAACCCCCCCCCCTCTTCTACCATGAAGGAATACCTAGGAGTTGGAGTTGAAGCTGAGAGCATATGACTTGCCCAAGGTCAGCCAGTGAATTTCTATGGTGAACTGGGAGGCTAGAGTCCTGATCCCAGCTCAGCCATGTAAATCCACAGGGTGACATTGGGTAAGTCACTCTCTCTCTCATTCATGGATATTCTGCACTCTCCTTGCCAATTATTATTATTATTATTATTATTATTATTATTATTATTATTATTATTATTATTGCATGACCTTAGCATCACCATGGGAGAGGTGCAGAGTTGGAGTTGAAGCTGAGAGCATGTGACTTGCCCAAGGTCAGCCAGTGAATTTCTATGGTGAACTGGGAGAATGAAGATCTACTGAACTTTTCCCCTTCCCCACTGCCATTCCCTTCTCCTTTTGTCTCTTGTCTCTTTAGATTGGAAGCCTGAGGGCAGGGAAATGTGCCAAACTTCCTTTTGACATGGCAATTGAGTTTGAAATGCAAAGTAATTAGTGTAATTATTCGACTTGTCTTTTATTGTCATTCGAGAAATCTGTGAAAAATATTTCGCTAGCTGCTGGAAGGGAGAGAAGAAATTACCTTTTGAAAGGGGGTTTTGTGGAACAAATATTTTTTAAAGAAATTCTCTTAAAGTTCTCAATGAACGAGAAGAAAAACATGGGTTTCTCCAATCACTAATTTTGAGGTTGGTTACTATGTGGACAAGGCATTGCCAATGGGCTGTTTGGTTTCCTGTTCAGCATTCGAGGCCTTCAGCACATTCTTGGAATAGGTAGTCAGGGCCAAATCTGGTCAGCAGGGTGTAGTGCATTATTTTGATTATTTCCTATTCATAGGGCCATTTGTTTCTGGTCAAAGTGCCACCCTGCTGTCTGGTTTTGCTTCCTTGATGGAGGAACTGGGTGTCCCCTTACCTCCTGAGAAAACTGAAGGCCCTTCCCACCAGCTAACCTTCTTGGGTACTGAATCATTGATACAAAAAATCAGTTCTGTAGACTTCTGGAGGACAAGCTGCAGAACCTCAGGTCCCGGTTGTTCCAGTTTTCTTTGCTAAAAAAAAGTCAAGCTTAATGAGATGCAGGCGTTTATTCTCCACCTAAATTTTGCCTGCAAAGTTATAGCACCAGGTTGGGCATTCTTGTGTTGCCTTTGCAATGCAACAAAGGGCTTAAGGCAGCAACCACCTTGGCCAATGGTTTGGGATTCTGGGAGCTGAAGTCCAAAAACACCTGGAGGGCCAGAGGTTAGATATCACTGGCTTAAGGTTACCCCACCACAGGTTGTGAGTGTCTACAGAAGTTAGAGCGGATCTAGAGGTATGGATGTCATCCCTACGTGATTTCAACGGGGTCTCCTTTTGGAGGGAAGAAAGGAAGTTTCAAGATGTACTCCAAGTGTCATCTGATGCTGCAGAAGCCTGTGATTTTGGTGTCTATTTTCAGGGTTGATGGTGCACACATATGTGGCTAGATGAATGGATCTCACTGGGGATTACTGCTGATTTAACCTTTTTGGAATTCTTACCTATTCATGTTGCAGCCACGATTTGGGTGAAACTGGACAATTCCTCTGTGCACTTCTGGTGCAATAATTTGGCTACAGTTCACATAATTAACCCCTTAAAATCAAAATGCCCGAGGGTTATGAAGTTAGTTTGAGCTTTCACATTACAATGTTTGCTTTATAACATTCTGTTTACAGCTTGCCATATGTCAAGCATTGTGAATGAGATAGCTGATTCTCTTTCCCATGCACAGATGGAGTGGTTCAGACATCTGGCTCCAGGCGCTTCTGTGTCACCAGATCTTTGGAGTCTTGGCACCAAGAAGTAATACAGGCAATTGACATGTCCCTTGCCATGAGCACCAAAAAGAACTATGTTAAAGCCACTGAGGAGTTTTTGTTGTTTTGTAGGCGTGAGAGCCTAGGCGAGGAGTTACCGGTATCGAGTTCACACATTCTTCAGTTTTCTGTAGCTTTGTATCACAAGGGACTTTGACCAAAAGTCAATACAGGCTAAGTTATCTGCACTTGCCTTCTGGTCCAAGGCTCAAGGCCTAGCTGATTACACCAGTGATTTTTGTATATGGAAGGTTTTGGAGGGGTGGTCTAGGGAGAGCCATACCAAAGTAGACACACATATCCCTTTATCTCCCCTGATACTTCAAGGCCTGAGCTCCATCTGGCCCTCCCTTTCTAATTCCTCCTACGACGTATTCCCTTTCCAAGCTACAGCCTTGACTGCATTTTTGGGGTACTGAGGCTTTCTGAACAGGTGTCAGCCTCCAGGCATGATAAGGCAGACAGGACATTGTGTCTAAATGATCTCATTTTTACTTGGGAGGGTATATTTATTAATATCCAATATTCTAAGACTGATCACAGGGGCAGGGGTTCTCAGATACACCTAGGGTATTGCAATGACCAATCTATCTGTCCTGTTTTGACCCTCAGACAGTTCACCAAGGTTAGGGGTACTCCTCCAGGTTCGTTGTTCTGCCACAAAGACAAGTCACCCTTAATGAAATTTCAGGTTTGGGCCATTTTTATCCCCTCTGTTGTAAGCTGCCCGGATTCCCAGTGATTGGGCGGCATATAAATAAATCCTATTATTATTATTATTATTATTATTATTATTATTATTATTTATTATTATTATTTCCAAAAATCTCTCCAGTATTGGTTTACATTGTGTTAAATTTGGTACACACACCTTCAGGATTGGGGTGGCATGTTCTGGTGTAGCTCTTGGCTATGAGCCTCAGGCCATAAAGTAGCTGGGTCCGTGGAGGTCTATGGCCTATCATATATATCATATATTTTTGGCCTTTACAGTTCTAATGTTGCTCTTGTTTTGTTTCAGATTCTAGACTTTGGCTGAGCCGGCACTGAATGCTGATCTGCAGCCATATCTTCATCTATTGGATGGCTTTGGAGGTCATCTGGGATTGGGTGAGGCCACAGTTGTCGAATGGTTTGGCAAGCATGACCTGCATTGGCAAGGCTTGATGCCTATTTTGTTTGCGCTGTGGGCCTCCACCTCATCCTCGTTATTCACCTTGGTGGTAATGATTTGGGTCTGTTGAAGGGCAAGGCCCTGATTTTGCAGGTTATTTTCGACCTTCAATCCATTTTGGATCGTTGGCCTTCCATTCAAATAATATGCTCAGCTATGTTACCCTGTAAAGTTTGGAGTTGTCTGCTCAGTAGGGCTTGCCATAGAGCCAATAATGAGATACACAATGCTTTGGATTATGGGTTGGACAATTACATACCTCATCCGTCTTGAATTGTACAGGTCAAATGGAAGTCACTTAAGTGATGCTGGTAACAAAATTTTTCTTGAAGATCTGCAAAAGGGGTTCCAGGCTTGTTTAGCTAGCCTGGTGGGGGACAGGGGCTAAGCAGATGCTTGCCCTATATCCATGGCTGTTGATGGGGGGAGAATTAGTGATCAGGTGAACATCTATGTCACCCATTTGGGGTGAAAGCTATGCCTCTTAAACTTTCTCTTTAGGCCTTGCAACAAAAGGAAGGGAGAGGGAAAGAGACCTCCCTTAGGGCTGACCTAAGATATAATCCTCATTCAAGTCCTGTGAGTTGAGGGAGGAAATCTCAGGTTGGTGTTCCAAATGTGAGTTGTCCAGGGAGAAACCCAGTCAGGGCTTTGTTCGATGGAGCTCAGGTGTTTTGCCCAAGGGAAGTTGAGAAGGCAATTTGGGGAATAGACCACCTGCCACAGCTGTTCCCACACCAGGTTGGTCCCTTCAATTTTACAGGTTTTAAGAGGACAGTTAAACAGGCTAATTTAAATAAAGTGGCCCATTTTCAACCCATTTATGTGTTTGATCTGTCTATTTCAAGTAGGACAGCAATTCACATCCCCTGGGTCATATCCTGGCCACACATTAGTGAATGGCGCACAAAAAACAGAATACCAAAAAATAGAAACGTTAAAAAACAAACAAGAACTACTGATAACTAGTAAAACAGTTCTTGTAGATTAAATGTCTGGTAGACAAACTTGTCAAATACCTTGAGGGCAGCAGGACTTTGGAAGCTAATCAGGGTCAGCCCTGGTTAGCACTTGGATCCCCATCATCACCAATGATCAAATGTTGTAAGTTATATTTTAGAAGAAGGAACTGGAAAAACCACCTCTGAATATTCTTTGCCTATGAAAACCCTATGAAATTGATGTGGTTGCCATCAGTGAGCAGCCATCTTGAAGGATTGTATATACATACAGATATAAGTAGCTATAGTGTGGTGTAATGGTTTGAGTGCTAGACATTGTCTTTGGAGATCAGGGTTCAAATTCCAGCTCAGCCATGTAAACCCACTGGGTGACCTTGGGCAAGTCATACTCTCTCAGCCTTCAGAGGATGGCAATGGCAAAACCACCTCTGAAGAAACCTTCTGTTCTGAGATGTGCACAAGATTAACTTGCAAAAAAAATGAAGCACCAGCATTTTAATGAGTATTTGTTGTGCCTCATTTATATAACCTTTAATAACCAGAGCTTTGCATATCAGAATTTTTCAAACTTTGGTCTATTGGGTGTTTGTGACTTCAATTGGCTTTTTAAGAACAATCACATAATTAGAAATACCAGTAGATGCTGCCCTTCTGTAAAACTGCCCTCTCCAATCTATGGGTCTGTATCACCTCCATACAGCAGAATTAGTGCAAATCATTTGTTAAAAAATGCTGTATCTAAGGCTTTTAATATCTAAACTTTGATAGGCTGCAGTTGTACAGCAATGAATTCTTACACCGAGTTTGTCCTAGTTCAGCTCCCTCCAGCCATGCTTAATTACAACCTAGTAATTAATCAATGCAAGTTTCCCTGTTTTCAAAAGCCACAAGTGAAGGATTTAAATTGGCAGGTTGGACAGTGAAAGCAGAGTAAAGAGATAACTTGGGTGAGATAACCTGTTTCATGCAGTGTTAAGAGGAAGCTGATAAGGCAACAATTTTGCTTTTAGAAAGTTTATAATAAGGGTGTTTTTTCTGGAATTTCTAATCTGATTGCAAGGGACCTGGTTTGTATCATTTAAGAGAGACAAACGTTCTACATTAGCTGTTAGCTGCAAAGTGAATATTTTCCTCTTATTCCTCAAGACCTTCCATCTTGTGAAGATGAGAGATAGAAGGAGAAACACAGGCAAAAGAGAGGAAAACATTTATTTATTTAGTTAGTTATTGGAAACCTGCCACAGAGCACTACAACAAAGAAATTCCTGTTCAAGGAATTTCAATGTCTAGCTTAACTATTGTTGCAGCAGGAAAGATAATGCTGAAATTAATATTGACTAGCATCTCTAAACTCTTCTCATAAAAAGCCATCACAGTTAAACTTTTTCCTACCTGCCTTTTCAATTAATTTAAGAGGCTAAAGAGAAAATAATTTGTTCTAAGTGTCCTTAGAACAGGACAGTCCCTCTGGGTGGAAAAGGATAATCAGTCTGACAAAATGTTCCAAATGGACCATTGAATACTGTGTACTGCTTAAGTCAACAACAGCCTAAAGACAAAGTAGACATGTCAGGCCCAAATTTATTATTCCTTCAAGTTACTTGTTAAGTGTTGCTATTTTATAGCTCTGTAACTGATTACCTTGAGGATGTAACTTAAGTGACTGTACAAATAGCCTGACAGGGGTGGCTGTATGCTACCCCTGGAAGCACTGGGTTGGTGATGCGGCAACTGGACACCACACCCCTGACCCAGTGGAAGAAGGAGCCACAAAATGCAGCTCCTATTTCCACTGCTAAAAGGGCATCATAAGTGCCCCAGCATGGTCCTATGACACACCTCATGTGCAACACCATTTGGATGCTGTGCATGAGGGACATCATCATGGCACACCCCATGTAAATTGGTACATGCCAAGATGGTGTCCTGGTTGAGGAAGAACGGCTAGGAGCATGTAAACACACAGGCCGGCGTAAACTGCCGGTGTGTATTACCCCTAAGTTTACTCTTCCATTTTCAACTGTGAATAGGGTTGCCATAATTCTCTACTATAAATTGGGACAAAATGTAGGAAAAATTTTAGAACAAAATATAGGACAAATGTAGGATAAAATTTAGCCCCAAATGTAGACAATTTAAAGTCCTCTCCTCCATTTTTCTTAAATGTCCTACATTTTGGGCTAAATTTTATAGTAGAGAATTATGGCAACCCTAACTGTGAAGTAAATATTTTCCTTAAGCACTAGGTCTAACTGGAACTTTCAGCTGATTAATCAATCAAGATAAACTTCACTACTGTCCATAGCAGAACTTACTAGTGCCGAAAGGAGTGGGAATGTCCATGTCACCCTCCAGTATACCCATACATGGACATATAGTCGCTGAACAATCTTAACACCTTTTGTGTCAATGCTGACACAAAAGACTTTTAGGGTTGACTGACTTTTATAAGCCCCTCCATCTGGTTTCAGTTTAATATGAGAGTCACATTGTGGGACTATATGTTAAAAAAAAGCTTTACTAGGGAAAAAGGAAAAGGAAGCATATGTTCATGAACACTTAATCAAAATATGGGATGGAAGGCTATTCCAAAAGGAGAAGGCAGATTGAGAGACAATGACCTGCACGGCAAGCAAGGAAAATTTTCATGTAAAGAATTGAGTATTTAGAAATATTTAAAGCAGGTAATATGTGGAAGGAATGCTTGGTGGTAGATGAAAGCCATAGTGGTGCAGCAAGCATTACCAGAAACCGGGTGGTGCGTTCATACAAGAGAAGCACAAAGGACATATGATATCAGATATTTCAAAACTGCTGTAACTCTTTCACTAGAAAAAATGCAGATGGGCATATGTACATCCAGAGGTTTCAAGAGTCAGTCAGAATAACTTCCACCAAGACTATGGGGCTAAATAGACTGGCCAAAAGGGCTGGCATCAGGTCAAGTGGAGGCATGGTGGTCGCATGATGCATACCTCAACTCCATCCCCAAGCTGCCATCACACTGCCCACCCAGCCACACGGCGGGTGGTGTTACAGCGCTCCTTTGGCATGGAATTCAGATGGCATATGCCAAAAGGAGTTCCGAAAAGTGCCACCACGGCAGCAAAGGCACCCTTTTTCTTGCTCCAAAAGGAGTGGCATTTTGCTGCTTCTTTTGGGGCTGGAAAAATGCCAGAACAGGACTGCGACATGCGGTTGCTGCAGCCCCGATCCAGCACTTAAAGGGGTGGCAGCAAGCCATTCCTTTGGGGCCATCTATTTTGCCCCTGTGTTTGAAAGGTGGGTCTGCAAAGGATATCTAGTGAAATAGAGAGAGGGGTGGGCCAATCCCATCAGGCCTCCCCAAAGGAACTGAGCCCTTCTCAGAAGGCATCTGGCTCCATCCTTGCTTCTGAGGGAGAGAGGGAGTGGGCCAATCCCACCAGGCCCCCCCCAAAGGAACAGAGCCCTTCCCAGAAGGCATCTGGCTCCATCCTGGCTTCTGAGGGAGAGAGGAGTGGGCCAATCCCATCAGCCCCCCCCCCAAAAGGAACTGAGAATGCCTTCCCAGAAGGCATCTGTCTCCATCCTTCACTCCCTTCCCCTTTTGTGTCATATCTTCTTAGATTGTAAGCCTGAGGGCAGGGAACCGTCTAATTAAAAGATTGTATGTACAGTGCTGTGTAAATTTACAGTGCTATAATAATAAAGCTTAATAATAATAATAATAATAATAATAATAATAATAATAATAATACACTCCATTCTCCAGAAAGAGGCAGAGATACCTGCCTCCCTCCCTACCTCTCTGCTTTCTTTCTTTCTTTCTTTCTTTGTTCTCAAAAAGGTAGTTTTAAATCATTTTGATATTGTCACTAGTTTAATTCCATTTTAATTTTCTCATTTTGGTATGTTTTTAGCCGTACTCTTTTTTAAAACAACTGTAATTAACTTTGGGTTCCAGTTTTGAGAGACAGACAGGTAAGACAAGGAAGAGGAAAAGGAAGAAGCTATATAGAAAATGAATGTAGAAAATGTAACAAAATAAAAGCATCCTGGCAACAAGATTTTGTTATATGAATATCCCCCACAAGGAATTAGAACTTCCTGTTCTTTTTTTCCAGATTGCCAGCACCCAAAGAATGCTTGCTTTTTCCAGTACAAATAAAGCTGAAAAATTTGTTGAAGGAGGAGAAGAAGCTCAAGAAGAAAGAAAGGAGAGATATCACTGTTCCTGTCCTTGGTTTGTAAATCAAGCACAGGATTTCAATACTTCCCTGTATCCCCCCTCCTTACAAATGAAACCTATTAGTCTTATAATTTATTAGAACACTTTTATCACATCATGAACATTCACAGCTAAAATAAAATGTTAGCCAAACAGCTGGATTTATATTGGTTTGTGTCCACTTTCATTTCTGCCTAGAAGAAAATTAACTGAGTATTGTTTCCAATAAAAATGTTGTAAAATGTGATGGTTTTCTGGCAAGCAGGATTTCTCAAAATAATTAACATATTATAGTAAAAAAAGAAAATACTCTGCTTCATTGTATAAGGCAACAAGAATCAAATTTAGCAGCAATATATGTTTAATGCCCTGCCAATGAAAAGAAAACAGTAAAATAAATGTTTCTTTTCACTGTGTGAAAGACTGTTGATGGAAAAGGATTCACACATAGATGTTGAGGAGTAAATCCACTTAGAAGTCATTGAACTTTACCGCACAGTTTAAGAATCTGAATTACCACTACTAAATTCAGTTAGAATTCAGGATACATTTGGATTTTATCACACACATTTTTGCCACCAACGCTACCAGGTGGGTTCATCCCGGGTAACATCTGCCTAGAATCTGAGTTCAACTGGCCAATTTGCAAAACTGAATGTGGCAGCTTTCATTCAGATTTTTAAACAGTGCAATAATCTCCACGGTCTCACTTTTTTTTTAGGACATAGCCACACAAACTGTCAAAGTGAATGGAATGTTTGCAACTTGTTCTTCCTGTTTCTAGAATAAACCAGACATACTGAATACTAGTTGGTTGGTTCATTTGTCATTCAGGAAGCTACATATTTCCAATTTTTTCCTCATCCAAGTGAATGGGCTAATTCATGGGACAAAGGAAACATTCCCCCCCCACTTTCACATCCTTGCCAAGATTTTTTTTTTTAAAGTCTGCCGTCACACTACAGAATTAATGCTGTTGACACTGCTTTAACTGTCATGGCTTCATCCTATGGAATCACTGGATATGTAGTTTGTTGTGGCACCAGAGTTCTCTGACAGAGAAGGCTAAATATCTCACAAAACTAAGCCTAAATCTAAAAATGTAATCTGACTTGAGGGGGAAAAACACTCTAAATAACACAAGCACTACATTTGTATGTTCTGAAGGCTAGACTGAAATTGGTATATACATTTAGGTAGAGAGGGAGGAGGGAAATGAATAACAAAGCCAAAATTGCTCAAAGCATAAATCTATTAGTGGGGTGGGGCAGGATTCAGACTGAAGTAGATATGTGGTTTTAGTACAACAGCTATAGCTGACCTGACAAAGCTCCTTACCTGTGGTTATAGATAAAATGTTTATTCCTTACTAGTCCATGTACAAAATCTGGCTATTTGGGCATCTAAAATAGAATAGAATCATAGAGTTGGAAGAGACCTCAAGGGCCATCAAATCCAACTCACTTCCACAATCAAAGCACTCCAAACAGATAGCCATCCAGCTTCTGTTCAAAAACCTCCAAAGAAGGAGACTCCACCACAGTGTAGAATCTCTTTTCCTGTAATTTGAATCCATTGCTCTGTGTCCTATTCTCTGAAGCAGCATAAAACAAACTTGTTCCATTCCCAGTGTGACATCATTTCCACTACTTAAATAGGGCTGTCATATCACCTCTTAACCTTCTCTTCGCCAAGCTAAACATCTACTTGTCTACATGTGACATTAATGCTAATAACAGGCTGGACTCACTCCTGAGAGAAGCAGGATAATTTAAGTAATACGGAAGGGGCCAAAAGGCAAAGGGAATATTTCATTCTATGAGGGTCATTATCTATTGCCTCATTCTATCTCAGGTTAGGGCTGGCACTCTGAGGAGAAATGTTCGTATCTACTCATGGAGGGAGATACATATGTCTTAAGGACGACACTTTCCATGGGGTTTCATTGTTACGTGGGGAGGTATTTTTGCATCAATAAGGCAACAATAGGATCTGAATTTAATTGGCATATCAGCAGGACTATTCCCCTGACATTTTCTCAGTCTTTTCCCCCATTGTTGTTTTTATTGTGTGCCTTCAAGTCATTTCTGATTTATGGCAACCAGAAGGCAAACCTATCATGTGGTTTTCTTGGCAAGATTTGTTCAGAGGAGGTTTGCCATTGCCTTTCCCTGAGGCTGAGACCATGTGACTTGCCCAAGGTCACCCAGCAGGTTTAATAGCCAAGCTGGGAATTCAAACCCTGATTTCCAGAATCATAGTCCAACATTCAAACCACTAAACCATGCTGGCCCTTTTCGGGGGGAAATATTTGGGATGTTTCTCTGAGGGTGCAGAGCTATACCATGACATTTTTTTAACTTAAGGCAAACAGCAAGATGGCACTCTCTTCTACACCATATAAATAAATCAGTTGATCTGTCAATTGAATTTTAATTCCATACTACCACTGAGATAGATTTGGGTAATGTGTATGGCATTTGATAAGCACAGTAATTAGTACAGGCATGTAGAAGGTGAGCAACAACTAGTCTCATAGCACCAACACCACCAAGAAATAAAGCAGATTTAAGTCTTCTTTGGAAAAAAAAATATTTGTAGCAATTTTTTTTCCAATTTGTAATATGTACCCTTAAAACAAGGAATAGAGAGAATTTCAGACACCAAATGGAAGATGAATAAATTTAGACTAATGCAGTTGACTGCATAAAGGTATCACTGTTCTGTGTGGTTTGGAAGTTACTGTACTTTGCTATACAGCCAACATGGCTACCCCTGAATGTGGTTCTTTGCATAGTTAACCTCAGAGGTACTGTAAGATTTCTTTGAAATAAGACACATTGGAAACTATGGCCCGGTACAGATGGGCCTTTTGTGACTCCCTTGTCATGTGCTAGGGTTGCCTGGGGGAGGAGCGCCCACACGCCTCGCAACCCACCCCGCAACCTTCGTACGTGACGAGAGCATAACAATGGCGATGCCCTGTATACATGGGCGCTGCCATTGTTACGTAAGCACCATGTGGCATCCGCATGGCACCGTGCAGTGCTTACATACTGAGTGTGCCAGTGGCGCACTCGTTACCCTACCACTATGGGGTAAAAAGAACCCGCTTTTTGCCACTTCTATTTCCTCCATAGGGAAGCCGCACAGTTTGGTGGCTGCAGCTTCCCTGCAGAGAAAAAACCGGCGCTGACAGGCTTCCCTTTTTGGGAGGACTTTACCATTCCTATAGTATATCTATTTCCTTCAGGTTCTTTCTGTGTATCTTAATGATAAGAGAAATACTTTATTTGCCTCTAACAGCATAGTATTTTAGGTAGTCAATTTGCATAGATCTTTCAGATGTAAAACCAAGTGTTAGTAATTTATCTTTAAATTATCCTTTTAATATGAAGTGATATAACACGTCTTTGAAGAAAGTAAAGATTGTATCAGGTAGTGTTGATAAAAATAAATAACTTCTAAATTTATTATGCACAACCTTTCTAGATATTTCATTTGCAGTAAGAACAGATGGACTACGCAGTTCAGTTTGCAAAACGACAAGAACCCTTTGATTTGCCGGGTTTCCTCTCTCTGATAGTCAAAGCAAAGACGATGTTACAAAGTGACAGAGTTGCCATAATTCACAGTTAGATATATCAAATAATTAATAGAATATAACACAAGGGAAAGAAAAGAAGGGACATAGTAAACAAGTTAGATGTAAGTGTAAATGAGGGCACTGTGACCACAGAGCATTAAAGTATGCAGAGCCAGGTTGTCACTGTAAAAATGACAAATGAAAGTACAAAGAGTAACTGTTAATGTAACTGTTCTATATCTCATGGGCTTTCTAAAAAAGTAAATGTGGAAATGTTTTATGCAGATGAGAAAGGACTTTAACAAGGTTTGAGACACTGCACACTGGGGATTAAAATTACTTTGACATTGACCACTGAGGAAGGCTGCAAGTTCCAGAGAGTATTAAAAGATTGGTCTCTTTCATAAGAAGCATACCACAAAACTAAATGCCTAAGAGTTTAATTTACAAACTCAAATTTTCCTCATTTTCAATCCCAGTTCAAGCCTGGGATGGGGGGGGGGTTGGCTGGTCAGTTTAGCTTCTTGTTGCTCTGTGCCTTCAAGTCATTTCTGACCTATGGTGACCCTAAGGCAAACATATCACAGAGTTTTCTTGGAAGAATTTGTCTAGAAGTGGTTTCCTCTTGCCTTCTTCTGAGTCTGAGAGACTGTGACTTGCCCAAGCTTGCCAATGGTTTCCATGGCTGACTGAGGATTCTGATCCTGGTCTCTCACTGTCTGAGTCCAACACTCAGACCACTCTATCATGCTGGGTATCTACCAGCTGTAATATGGGGACAATGATTTCTTGTTGTTGACTCTGATATATGACAACTCTATCCTAGGGTTTTCTTGGCAAGATTTATTCAGATAAGGTTTGCCATTGCATCCCTTTGAAGCTGAGAGAACATAATTTGCCCACGATCACTCTGTAGATTTCCATATCTGAGAAGGGATTTGAACCTTGATCTCTAATGGTCTTAGTCCAACACTGAAACCAGTAGATCATGCTAAGTCTCACCAATATTGACTTTCACACTGCACCAGTATTAGTTTAAACATTACTGTATATAAATATTTACTAGGGCATTAGACCAATCAATAGAACAAATAAAAATCACAGGTTTATACTTAGTGCTTCTTTGGCTATAGTCAAGAGATTAGGTTCCTGGTGTGATATGTCTCTAGTTTTTTCTGGGTTTTTCAGGCTATGAGGCCATGTTCTAGATTTATTCCTGACATTTCTCCAGCAGATGTGGCTGGCATCTTCAGGGAATGCTGGAATGGAAGAGAGTAGGGTATATATACTGCAATTTGCATGTTAACCTGTCTATTGTTCTGTTGTTGAATGGGAAGGCTGCAGGGTGTCTATTTAATTAATGATCAATTGTCTGCTGGGAAACCACCCTCACCCTAGGTGGTTTTCATCTGCATTTGCTGGGTTTTGATTTTGGTATTTTTCAGGACTGGTAGCCAGACTTTGTTTACTTTAAGAATTTCTTCTTTCCTGTTGAAGTTGCCCCAGGCTTCCTTAATTATTCTGACCTGATAGTTTTTTGGAGGATTCAGAATTTCAGTGTTGTCAAACAGCATTTTATGCCCAGGATGGTTGATAATGTGTTCTGCTACTGCTGATTTTTCTGGCTGACCCAGTCTGCAGTGTTTCTCATGTTCCTGGATTCTTGTTTGAGCACTGTGTTTGGTGGTCCCCATGTACACTTGGCCGCAGCTGCACAGTATGTAGTGAAGTCCTGTGGCTGTGAAATGGTCTCTCCTTATGTTTATCGGCAAAGGAAAGTAGTTCTGGGTTTTCTTGGTTGGCTTGTAGACCATTTGGAAGTTGTGTTTTCTCACAAGTTTCCCAATTCTGTCTGTTACTCTTTTGATGTTTGGTAAAAAAATACCTTCCTTTTGGGTTGTTGTTTACTTTCATTCTTATGGGTTTTTCTGGTCTGGCAGCCCTCCTGATGTCTGTATTTGTACCTGAAAAATATGAGAGGATATACCAGTGTGTTGAGTGTGAAGGGATCAAAGGAGTTGTTTCAAGGATGGAGTTACATCTCCTCAGTGTCATGAGATAATAATTGATGTGGAAAGGTGACAAGGCAAGTTTAAGATGAAAGTAAGGTATAACCGGCTGGAAGAAAACAATGCTCAACCAGGATTCTTGATATAGCCATGGAGAAGCAAAATAATAATCCAGGGAAACCAAACACTTAGAAATCTCAAGAAAATGCATTTATGGGGCAAACTGACAATATCCTTTACAAATTGCTGGTTCACTTAATGTATAAAAATAACAAAATAACAATTTAAAATATAAAGAGAGAATACAATGTGAGTAATTTTCACTTCATGCTTAATAATTTTCTATTATATCTTAATGACATCACTTAATGATTGTTTAATATGTTGTTATGGAGTGTGGCTGGGGAGACTTGTCAAATCTTCTATAAATAGTAACATATACAGTCCGTCCTTGTCTTACGGGGGGATCCGTTCCGGATCCCGCCGCATAAGGCGAATTCCGCCTATGCTTGAGCCCCATTGAAAACAATGGGGCTCGTGCGTGGTGGCGCGGCGGCGCAGGAGCGTGCGGGGCGCAACGGGTGCGCGCGTCCAATCAATTGAATGAGATGCACTGCCCCTTCTGCCCCGTGTGCGCCCCACAGCTTGAGCACGTATGCTCAAGGCCGCGTATGGCGCACCCGCGTATGGTGCGGGCGCGCTGTACATTTTGTTTCAGAGCCAGCTTGTTCAGTTTGAATGTTAGCATCTTACTTGGCATTCTGTTGTTAAATGAACTGCTGTGGAATGTTACAGGTGGGCCGGAAGGGATGGTGAGATGCCACCCCTTTCTGCCCTGGATTGTTGCCACAGCAACTGGATGGGCGTGGCAATGATCCGCTCGAAAAAGGAGCTTCAAAAATCAGCTCCTTACCACTCTGCTGCCAAGGTGCCATTAGCACCCTGGAGCAGTGCAGTAATGTCTTTTGTGTGCTGCCCCAGTTGGATGCAGCATACAAGACACATCTTCAGTGTGTGCAGCATGTGGATGCAAGCATGCCCAACATGGCGCCGGGAGAGCGCAGAGTGTGCGGACGCTCCATGCTCCCCAGCCCTAATTTCAGCCCCAAGCCGTCTATACTGGACCTTTGTTTAAACTACTGCAAACTCTGCTCTTTAATCTTAAAGGGCATTTCCCTCAGCACAAAGTTAGTGCTTTGCTCACAGTCATAGAGTCATAGAATTGGAAAAAGCCCTGTGGGCCGCTGCAGGATATCTAACTAGACTATTCCCAACAAGCAGGTGTCCAGCTTCTTTATGGAGACATCCAAGGAAGGATATACCACCACCTCTCTAAGGAATTGCTTCAGTTATCAAACTACTCTCACTGTGAAGAACTTCCTTCTAATGTTCAGTTGAAATCTATTCTTTTGTAACTTAAAACCATTAGACTTAGTTCTACCCTTTGAGGCAGCAGCAAACAACCCCACACTTTCCAGTTTCTAGCAACCCTTGAAACAAAAAGTATGGTCCAATAATAATAATAATAATAATAATAATAATAATAATAATAAATTTTATTTGTGTTTCCCCGCCTCTCCCGATGGATCGAAGTGGGGTTACAGACTACTAAAATTGAAATACATACAACAATCTTATAAAACCCTAAACAGTAAAATGTAACATCAATAATTTATCAAATAATCAAACATCCAGGGGCAAGGGCAGAATGTCGTTGTCAGATAGGGCATATCAATTATCACTCATCAGTGGGAAAGCTTGGTGAAAGAGCACAGTTTTAAGTCTCTTTTTAAATGTTTCCATATCACCTTTCATTCTTCTCTTCACTGGGATGAACATGCCCAATTCTTTTTTCCCTCCTCATATATTTTGTTCTCCATAATTCATATCGGCCTCAACTCTGAACCCACTCCAAGTTGTCTATATTTTGCAGATACTGCAGTATGTTTGAAGTGACTCAGAAGGAGAAAGGGAAACTAATAACAAGTGTGAATTTGGCTTATGGAAAGGGCGTTTGAAGCTAGGTAGATATATAATTTAGAAAATAATAATTATTTTTTTCAAATTATTCGGAGAATGCTAATGGGAATAGGTGACTGCAATATTGCATCCAAAAGAACAGATTGTAGGTATACAAATACATGAGATTGTCATGAATAATTGCTTATAAAATGAGACAAGTTTAGAAAAGATTTTAAAGAGAATACATAAAAAATAGTAAATTCAAAAACTAAAAAAATAGAAGATTTTGTTTTAGAAAGTAAGCAGGAGTCTATTAAAGGCAAACAGGAGTCAACTAATACAAGGGACAGGACTGCATATACAGTTACTTTATACTATACAATAACCTGTAAAAATACATGAAATTTTATGACTTGAAGATGAATAGGGATCAGGTGGGATAGACCTGACAACTTTTGGGCTGTTTCTAAATCTGTAATTCTTAGAATTTTAACTCAAGGTCAGGTGTAATTTGAGTCTGTAATTCTTAAACAATTAGCAGTGAGTATGTATCATATGATCAATGCATTTTATATTTATTGTCTATTAACATATGATTATAACATCAGAATTAATATTTTCAGTTGTTCTTCAGAGGAAACAGAGCCGCCCTGGTTGTCTCAGACAAAGAAGCGGGATATAAATTAAAAATATATATATCATTTATTTAAGTTTAAGTTTTCAAACAAAGAATTTTATAGTAAATATAAAATGTTTTAATCCAGTAAAATTTCACAGAAAGTTACAGCATAAAATGTTAGGTCTGACCCCAAGGGTCGGTCAATGATAATCCATCCAGCCAATGCTATGTGACTACTTGAGTTGGGGACAAGATATGTTTGTACAAAATGGCTCCTATTTTCATGATACCTTGAAATTTAGTCTCCACTTATTTTTGTTCTGCTTTCTTTGAAATGCCTAGTGTGTGCTCTACTGCTACAGCTTTGAACAATAAGATTAACAAGGTTAGAATTCTTTTGTCACAAGTGTTCAGCATAGAATCATAGGAGTTTATCACACTAGTGAGAGCCCATGGGAAAATGGGAGTTAAACACAATTTAAAGTACATTCAGATTTAAACAAAAACTTGCAGGTTGTTCTGAAAGTAAAAAAGCTAACAGTTTTCTCTGCTTTGTGTTGGGATTAACTTCGCATTATTTCACATTAACAGTGACATAGTGTGATAAACTTTGGGCATTTCTGGGTTTTCTTTGCCCTAAATCTCTTTTAACTCCTATTTTCCCGCGGGATCTCGCTAGTGTGATAAACTCCATAAAATCGTAGAGTTGGACCACAAGGGCCACCCAATCCAAACCCCTGCCATGCAGGAACTCTCAATCAAAGCGTACCTGAGAGATGGCCATCTAGCCTCTGTTTAAAGAATTCCAAGGAGGGAGACTCCACAACACTCCAAGGGAGTGTGTTCCACTGTCGAACAGCCCTTACTGTCAGGAAGTTCCTCCTAATGTTGAAGTGAAATTTCTTTTCCTGTAGCTTGCATCCATTATTCCGGGTCCTGTTCTCTGGAGCACCAGAAAACAAGCTAGCTCTCTCCTCAGTATGACATCCCTTCAAATATTTAAATAGGGCTATCATTTCATCTCTTAACCTTCTCTTCTCCAGGCTAAACATTTCCAGCTCCCTAAGTCATTCCTCATAGGGCATGGTTTCCAGACCCTTCACCATTTTAGTCGCCCTCCTTTGGACAAGTTCCAAAACACCCAGTAAGAACTGTGCATGCAAGTTTATTACAAATTTCTTTACAGTTATTACACCTACTGTTAAGAAGCCCTGGTTTTTCTCTCTGCTTAAAAAATAAAGTGCAAAATGGGAAGTTTGTTCTAGGATGTGTTCTAAGAATCTATGAATTGATGGAAGGATAGAAATAATTCCCATCCCCCAGGAATGAGGACATAAGATGCATACAGGACAAGTGAGCCATAGTTCTATTAGCTCATCTAAAAGTTATGCTGTTATGCTGAATGCTTGTAAAACAGCACTAAAGACATATCTCTTCTGGCAGGCCTACTCAGTCACTTTTAAATCATGACTTTTTAATTGTATGTGTACTTTCAATTTTAATGAGTACTTTTTAATTGTATAATCCTATGATTGTATTTTAATAATTTTATAGTGTTGTATTTTAACTGTGGATTTATGCGTTTTTAGATGCCACTTCTGATGATCATAAGGGTGGAAAGTTGACAGTTCGAGGCCCGAGTGCTGCAGGATGGAGTAAGCTCCCAGCTCTAGTCCCAGTTTCTGCCAAACTAGCAGTTTGAAAGCATTGAAATGCAAGTAGATAAATAGGTACCACTTCAGTGGGAAGGTAACATCATTTAGTGCAGTCATGCTGGCCACATGACCACTGGAGTCATCTTCGGACAATGCTGGCTTTTCAGCTTAGTAACAGAGGTGAGCAACTAACTGTTACAGTCAGTTATGACTAAACATTCATGCCAAAGGAAAACCTTTACCTTTACCTTTAATTTTGTAGTACCTTACCTAGAGCCTTGAGGAGAGGAAGGAAAGAATCATCATCATCATCATCATCATCAAATAATCCTCTTCAAGCCTTATAGAATCAGTTATGGCTTCCTTGATTGAGACAATACACCTGTAATGTGCCTTCCTTGTGCCATTTCAAGTTATGCACAAAGAACAATAGCCTGTGTTTTACCTTTTTGACTAAGGTTTGGCCTACACAGGCCAGATTACTCTGGGAACAGCCTGGAATATTCTCGTCCTGGAGCTTTACCGATGTATCCTATTACCTGGGTCCTCTGTTGAGATTCTGGGTGACTGTGGTCTCACAAAGAACATATCCTAGAACACATGTCCTATTCTGCACTTTATTTTTTAAGAAGAAAGGAGAACCAGGGATTCTTAACAGTAGATGTAATCATTGTTCAGCATCACCACTGCTGGTGCTGAGTTTTTAATAAAAGCATAACATGTGGTCAAAAAGATCAGAACAACATGGCCAGAATAAATAATATGACTGGACACCTCATTTAGAGCAAGTAACTCATACCAGCTGAGGTGGCACCAGACAGCATAGTGGGACACATTGGAGACAACTGCTTAGCATGCAACAGTTGACCCTGGAAGATCCAGAGCAAAAGGTAAACTTTTAGAAAACAGTTTAAGAGGTGGGATACAGTGGATTCAGTGCTGAACTGGATGGTCATCCAGACAGTTTGCATTAGAACCAGAGAGTGGGCCTTATGTTGTCCAGATTTGCCACCAAGAGGATGTGAGGAGATGTTTTATTTAACCCATGAGGACAGCCTCTAATATCACTATGTGGAATCTGTACAACATTTTCAAAGCCAAAGTAAGTTCCACACAATTTGTCCACTTTTAGTGAGTGAAGTCTGTCAAAGTGCTTTTGTTTGTCCAAGTGCATTTGTCAATGTTCCAAATAACAGTTATTTCATGAGTGAAAGGTCTATTGTTTTGAACATTGCAATGGCTTTGGTACTTATTAATTAAAATGCCATTACCGTAATGGTGCTAATAAGAAAATAACATGGCTTTGGATGAAATATCAATCAGTCCATTAGAATGAGAGCATATTGTGTTTTTGATTGGTGGTTGGAAAAAAATGTATGAAAAGTAATCCAGAAGCACATTACTGTAACATTGGAAAGTACCATAGCTTTATCTGCTGGCATGTCAAAAACTCATTCAGAGTACTTCAGAGTCACAGTAGGAGACTCTATTGAGCTAGTAAAAAGGGATAAGCAAAAGTTTTCCATCATTATATCAATTTCGTAAAGAACAGAATGTTGATCATTACCCTATATAGAGTTTTTGCAAGTTTTTTAATTGAGATATCAAAGAACATGTGACAGTATTTACAGGGTTGTCATTATAAATGTGGATTATGGTATTGCTAAACAGTGACTTCCTATAAAAAAAAGCCTTAACTTATATAAGAAAGTGCCATCTTGTCTCGCAATTGTCTTTACTATTTCCTTTCAGTTTTAATTTCAGAAGGATGTGCAGTGTCTATCTCAAATCACAAAGCCATTGTGGAAAACAAAATGCTGTTCACAAGAATGGGACATGAAAAAGGGATGCACAAATTACCCTTTACTGAAATATATTAGTAAAATTCCATCTAAATTAAATCTAAATTTATGATTATAAATCTGAACACTCCCCTCTCAAAAAAAGTTGTTCCAAGATACTATGCCCTCCAAGACAAATGCACATGAAAATTAAAGAATTCTTGAATTCTTCACTGGACAAAAATATGGAGTCACCAAAATGTGTCCAAAATAGGGGTGCTAATTTCACATGGAATTTCTGTTCCTGTTTGTGCCATTGTTAAGTAAAGATATCAAGAATGTGAGATTCTGTTTCCATCATGGAAATTACACCTTTCCTACTGAAAATAAATGTTCTCTGTAGACAGCAGGTTTCAATATATTATAACACGTGATGTGCAAAACAAACATAAGCTGCCTTGCATGTTTTTTTAAATAGGCCATCTATTCTATCACACAGTGTGCTCTTTCTGGAAATGCCCCCCCCCCCCACGCTAGTGGACTCGAGATAGAAAATAATATGCAAAGCAATACATATTTTTCTTTCAGGTGTGCCAATGCAAACACCTCTATTTATTTATCTGTTTATTTAGAGGATTTATATCCTGCCTTTCTCCCAAAATGGGATTATATACACTCATATACATGGTTCATATTTGTCCATCAGTTTAAAAAGTAATACAGTATTTTTCACAGGAATGAATACTCTCTCTCTCTCTCTCTCTCTCTCTCACACACACACACACACACACACAACAAATGTGAGAGCCAGATGTGCAGAATGATATCCATATACATAAAGTGGTACAATGAGCAATTGTTTAGAACAATGAGGAAATCAAAATAGTTAAAGATTTCATATACCTTAACTAAAACATTGATTAGAACGTCTGGTGCCACACTGCAGAATTAATGATATTGACACTGCTTTAACTGTCATGGCTCCATCCTATGTAATCCTGGTATTTATAGTTTGTTGAGGCACCAGAACTCTCTGACAGAGAAGGCTAAAGATCTCACAAAACTAAGGCTAAATATAAAAATATAATCTATCTTGAGGACAAATAATACTGTACAGTACACAAGCACTACATTTTCATGTTCTGAAGACTACACTGAAATTGATTAGATAGATAGATAGATAGATAGATAGATAGATAGATAGATAGATGATAGATAGATAGATAGAAGAAAGAGAGAGGGGGGTGTATGAAAAACAAGGCCAAAATTGCTCAAAGCATAAATCTACTTGTGTACTGAAACATGCTGAAACATGTTGAACATATCTTCTTTTCTGGGACATATGGACCTAACATTATCCTTTCTGTGTTATTTATCCCTCTGGAACCAAATTTTCTGTTAAAGAAATAATGCCAAGGAGCATATCAACTTGGTTTATATACTTGTATTTAGCACCCACTGCCTGCACCAACCAGTTCCAGGCTGTTCAGGTGCCTCCCCTGAATGCCAGGGGAGAAGGGATGACCAGAAAATGTCCATTTGAGTTCCTGTAGCTGGACAAATTAAAAAGCAGACATTCTCTTGAATCTCCCAAGGAGTCCCCTAGAGGTCTAGAAGGAAGATATAATTTTTGTGTGTCCAGCGACAGGAACATATACAGATTCTACCTGGTCAACCACTGAATTTCTCCAACAGTAAATCATTAGGTGGGAGTACCCAATGTAGAAGAAAGTGGCATTCCTAGTGGAAGGGGAGAATACCCAGCGGAGCTTCAGGTCAAAATGTGATCTTTGCCATGAGATATTCAAAAACAAGAGGCAAACTATACATATGTTAGCCACAGATAACCCAACCATTTTTATTTGAGAGAAAAAGCAACCTTAGAATGCCACATGTCCACAATCTATAAAAGGCCTCACCTTAGTGTTATGCTGAAACTCTCTCTCTCTCTTTCTGCCTAGTTACTGTTTATTTACAAGGCTACTGATTGCAAGAAACATAACTTCTAAGAACAAAAAACACATCAAAGCAGAAGCCATTTTCATCAGGAATTTGGTATAGGGACTGATTTGCTTCTGGACAGCCATTCAGTTCTAAGTCCTCTCTGCTCCCCCCCCCCCCCCATAAAAGGAGCCAGACTAACCAGGCTTTTTTAAAACACATGGCTAATATTACATGTACTTTGGTACTGCATGCTGCAATTTGTAGATATGCTTTTGAGGATAAAGGAACCACTTTACACATCCTTAGTCTTCAGCATGTGTACCCCTGAAGGAACAGTTAATTCTCTAAGATATTTTAAATGTACCTTAATTTTTCTAAAGCATAAAGCTGTCTAGCTCTTGATAAAATATACAATTCTACAGCTCAGTTTGCTATCTTCAAAATTACTTAGTTTCCATCAACTCAACGTTTTCTTTACCTTGATTGCACTGCTTCAAAATCCATTACATCTCCTCCACCTGGATAGAAATAATTTTACCCTGATTGTATTGTGTCACAAATTTTACATGTCACTCAAAGTATAATAGACCAACAACGTTTTATTACATTTCTACTACTTTTTAAAAATAGAAGACAAAGGAAATCAGTTTGGTTGGAATACCACAGAACAAATTGTGAAGGTTCTGTTTGATTTTAACATTTTTTAAAAAACACATCATAAGTGCTTTTCTCCAATGCAGTATTAAGTTTTGTGCAGTACACTGAACTTCCCATTTTCCTCCTCAAACGGGAGTTCTCAATATCCATATATCATGAGCTCTCAGTTTCTGAAACACTGCTCTTCTAGATTCAAATTCTGAGTTTCTCAAAGGACTTGGAACTGATTTTATCGATACACTGTGATATTTACTTCTTTATTTAAAATAATTTTAATGCCAACTTAAAACAGAGCTTGGAAGCAATGCATTGCATCTAACAAGGTTATATATTGCCTGTGTTAATTTGTGGTGGATGGGATACAGTAGCAAGGGCATATCAATGATGAGAAGCTTCGCGAAATAATGTAATGACTTTTAACATCACAACCTTTTTTAGTGTAACAAACTTATATTTACTGATTACTTTTCAAGCATTGCTCTGTCTGTGTGTGCATGCGTGTGGTGTTTTTGACATTTTGTCAGAATCAAGAAGAGTCTGCCATGGGATGTGTCTTGCTATTGTTTTCATTTGGCTGTTGTGGTGTTACAAATGTCCATATGTTTTTCATTGTTATATTAGAGTTTGTGTTTAGTAAGGTATATGTGTGGAATTGGAGTTTGTTGGCAGTGATGGGTGTTAGAGTGGTGGATTAAAGAGTTACTGTTGGTTCTGAAGAATGCACAGATGTGTGCACAAGGATTTTCCTGGGGAAGTTACTTGAGAAAATAAAGATAAAGACAAGGGTGACAGTGTACTAGGGGGCTGGACATATAAGATTGCCTGTAAGTGATGTTCAATATGTAAATGAATCAAGAGAATGACTGAAAAAAAATAGGGGGGGAAAGAGTTCAGCATGTTTTAGCAAGCTCTTTATTTAAAACTCACAATATGAACATATATAATGAAGCAACCATATCACTGGGGGGAAGGTTGGGGTTTGGGGTTTTTGAAATTGTAATTTTTAATTGTTTGACGTTTTATTTATACTGTTGGAATTCACTTTGATTCCTTGCAAAAAAGCGGAATACAAATAATAATAATAATAATAATGAAAACATTAAGGGATTCTCGAGGAAGCTGCTGTTTACTTTGCTTGTTGTAGGAAGGCATGCATGACTACACGAAAGTTTACTTTGTTTACTAGAGGCATTCTGCTGCAATCTGACACTGAAAATCTTTGTAGCCTGTGTATAACCTGAATTGCTGCAGATTTTCACACATTCACATTGACACTTGTCTTCACTTTCCTGCAGAAATTCACATCTATTCACTCTCCCTCTGGAGAAAATGCGAATCCATCCTTTTTCTGTGGAATTTATGGAGCTTTTCCCTTTCCGAGCTGGAATTCCTCCAAATCATATGTGACCGGAATGCAGTCTATTTGAGTCAAATGAGAAGCATTTTAATTGTGTAGACAAGCCCTAGCCCTCCTTCACAATCCTCCCAATGCCAATGTTATTAAACTAATTACAGTTAAACACAGGCCGAGGAGGAAAGAGGGGCTGTGGACATAAAAAGATTTTGTTAACTGGAGTTTTCATTTCAGTGGCTATATTAACTTTGGGGCTGTTACAGACCACCACCTTTCATGCCAGATCAGGGCTGCGGCAACTGCACCACAAAAAGCAGCTCCAGTGGAAAGGGTGACATAGCTGCCGCCACTGTGGCTTTTTGACACATCTTTTGGCGCTATGTCATGTGTGTGGTGCAGTGTGCAGTGTATTGCCGGCCTGGGAGCAGAGCCAGGGTGTGTGTCATGTGGATGCCATGGCCCAACTCCATCCCCAGGCCGGGCTTAATGGCTGGTCTGTACAGCCCCTGAATATGCTTGCACCTTTTAGTATCAGACCAAATATCTTCTGATTCTGAACACACTGTTTCCAATAGTTGCCAATTTCTTCCACATGCCAAGGCACATTCATCAGCTTCCTTGTTCAGGGTATATTTTATGGTTTCCCTATGCATGGAAGATCACTGAATGAGCTTTCCCCTCATACTCATGAGTCATGTAGTCAGAATATTTGCATAGGAATATAGATCATAGAACTAGAAGGGCTGTCAAAAGTCATTCAGCCCAAACAACAATTCACTATTACAACATCCATTTTGATATGTTGCCATTCTTCCTTTGATTAAAAACTCCTAATGAAGAAGGGACCAGGATTTTGATGGATGCTTGATACAAAAAGAGAGATTTATGTAAGGGCATATGTGGATATTTCTAATAATACTGAACAGTAATGATTTTTGTCTTCATTTTCCCATTCAAAACATTCTCATTCAGTCTGTTAGAAAACAATTGCCTTTGAAATATTTCCTTTTTTCTTTCTTTTATATTTTAGTGAAATTCTTCTAACTGGGATGCAGAGCTATTACTCATGCCTTAGCTTCAAGACTGTCCTACTTTAGCCAAGAAAAGACTGTTGACTATTTTGTGCTTCATTGTATAATCACCTCTCTGGCCAGCCATCATGTCCCCAGCTTTCCATCTTTTAGTTAAAGCTGTGGTGTAACTTCTCCCAGGGAGCTCATTTAAATCTGGAAGTATAAACAATTGGGGATGTTTCAGGAGGATGTGTAATAGAATGAAAAAAAGATTGATGGATCCAGCATCACTGACCACCTCTCAACAATATATTGTAAAACACCACCAAAAGAAATACTAAACAAATTCTAAAGCAATTCTACTCAAAGTGGAATGGTACCAGCAAGGTGCAGTGGTCTGAATATTGGACCAGTACTCTGGAAGACGAGGGTTTGATGTTCCACTTTATAATGGAAATCCAGTGGGTAGCCTTGGGCAAGTCAAGCACTCTCTGCCTCACAAAAGACAATAGCAAACCATCTCTGAACAAATCATGCCAACCAAAGTCTTTGATAGGTTTGTCTTAGGGTTGCCATAAGTTAACAATGACTTGAAGGCACAGAAAAATGATGACAACCAATCCATCAGCCATTGGCTTCTAGTCCCTGGTGAATTTCCAAGAAAGGAAGAAACATACTGTAGCCAATGGACACAAATATGGTACCATTCCTTGGCACACTGGGTGGTGGTGGTGGGGGATGTAGTCCCCACCCCACATATATATTAGACAGCTTGTGAAGAAAAGTTATAAAGTGCCTTGAGAATGAGGCCAGAAAATGGAGATCTCTTTTGCCAAGGAAGAAAATTTTCTGGAAGACAGATTTCACAACAGTAACCTTAAAATCAAGAATTGGTGGGCTGCACAACACAATAGAGAAATAAAGACAGGAGAAATCAGGCCAATCAAGATGTATCAGTCAGTTGGCTATAAGATTTCCTGAGATGTTTGGAACATCTATATTCTTCATTCCTTGAGGGAATTGTTCACATTTAGTATTCTGGAGAGAGCATCTACTTGTTCAGCATTTCATTGCAGAAATGTTGAACAATTTCCCCTGAGGAAGAACACAGATGTTTGGAATGTGATGAGAAATCTGATCATCAATTTGTTAATCAGTCTTCTTGATTCTATCAACATCACTTTTTCTTCATTCTGTCCAGTATTCTGAACTAATGCAATTTTGGAATGTATTGTCATGTTCATAAGGAAAAATATGAATTTCTGCTTGGGTCACTGAATTCAGCCAGTTTTATTCTCAAGCAATGGTACACAGAATTGGATCTTGTTTCTGAGTAGACATATATAGCATTTTGCTAATGTATTTCACATTATCACAAAATAGCCTCACTGAATAGTGAAACTGAAGGCTAGCCAATGAGTCCATTTTTTATTATATCTGCTGGTTTGACTGGGTCTTATGTTTTCTCCCAATACCTGAATAATCCCAGCTGCTATCACAATGGAGAAAAAAGAAAAAGTTCATTTGATTCTTGTTCTTTGTCACTTTTTAATAGTTCGGATTGCCTAATTATTTGCTCCAGTGCAACAGCAAAATGTTGCAACATTTAATTTCCCCTTAAGGAATGAAAACAGTCTCTAAGAAGTTACCATCTGCTCATTTTCTTTAAATACTTAGGTTAAAAAAACCAGTGCTTCTATCACTATTCCATTCTTGCCACATGGAGGAACTAAATTCTGATGCCCATGATGTCATTGTAAAGGGAATTGAAAAGGGCACATGGGCCAAGATTCATATTTGCATTGAAATTTATCTACCCTCTCCCGGGTCAGCAATTACTCAGATCAGAAAACACTTGTGTCATCTTCCTTCAGGTTAAATGGATGATTTGTTTGATATTACCACTTGCAAACACGAATGAATGCATGGTTTCATTTGTACACCTTGATATGTTTGGTTGGAACTGGTGTGTAATCCTCTGGGTTAGCTAGGGACCCTATCGCATGGGGTTAAAACAGTGGCTTACCTTCCCCAAATTCAGTGCTAATTCTGGAGACAGCCAAGTTCTATCACACACCGCCTGGGTCCCTCCTGGATGCAGCTCAGGTTGTCTAAACTGCTTTGGTGGCCATTTTTAGAAGTTGCAAGCTTCCGTGTTGAAAAAGACTTCTAAAAATGACAACTAAAGACATTGCTGGAGGATGTCTGCTTGTTTTAGTGGACCCTTTTTATCTTTTTGTATTCTGCTGCATTTAGTAAATTAGTAATTAGTGTTTTGGTGGCAATTTCTGTTTGATAGGATGCGGCTGCCTCCCGAATTAGCACTGAATTCAGGATAGGTAAACTACTGTTTTAACCCCATGTGATAGGTCTATTCTGAACTATATGCAGTATTAGCTATTCTTCATAGTAATTGCTACAGCTCCAGAATGTTCAACACCTTGTCACCTAATTCACTCATCTCCCTGCCCTTTTGAACACAATTTCATTTTGATAAATATAGGCTAGAAGAGGGTCACTCAGGCTTTAGTCCTTCCTCCTGATTAGGTTAATCTTATACTTTCATTAATGGCATTCAGACAGATGGCCTTCAAAATGTTTGTTGTAGATGGTTTGGGGGCTTTGAATGGGTTTAACATCCTTTATTGCTTTGCACCAGGGTTTGAATTCCTGCTCAGCCATGGAGACCTGCTGAGTCCTGCTCAGCTTCAGAGAAAGGCACTGGCAAACTCCCTCTGAATAAATCTTGCCAAAAATCTCCTGGGGGACTTTTGCCTTAGGGTCACCATAAGTCAGAAACAACATGAAGACACAACAACAATCTAAATGCTATGTTGAACTATTTTAATTGCTGGAGGATGTCTGCTTGTTTTAGTGGACCCTTTTTATCTTTTTGTATACTGCTGCATTTAGTAAATTAGTAATGGTAATTTATTTTTATAGTTTTTTGTGGGTTTTTCGGGCTATGTGGCCATGTTCTAGCAGAGTGTCTTTCTGATGTTTCACCAGCATCTGAAGATGCCAGCCACCGATGCTGGTGAAACATCAGAAAGAAACTCTGCTCGAACATGGCTACATAGCCCGAAAAACCCACAAAAAACTATGGATGCCGGCCATGAAAGCCTTCAACTTTATGTAATTTATTTTGTTTTTAACTTATTCTTGTTAGCTGCACAGAACTTTCTAAAGGTAACATTGTGCAAAAATGTTTTAGGCACCTATATATATGCCTGCAAGGGATAAGCAGGCAGCAACATCCAACACCCAAATTGTCTAGACTGGTGTTTTTATTATTATACTTCTTTAGGCAAATGAAGACTTTTAAAAAAAGATTTTTGAGGACTGATGGCCCATCCAGGGAGGAGGGGAGCTATTAATAATATGCAGTAAAAAAAGATATTTTCTACATTTGTTGAGGCTTTTTTTAATAGGTATGTTTTTAATTTATGTTAATGCCATTGATTGTTTAATAGTATTTTACCTTCACGTATGACAGACATTTCATCATCTATCTGTTTTAATATTTATAAGCCACCCTGTGTCCCAGGTCTGGGTGAAAGATAGGATGTTTTTGTTGTTGTTGTGTGTCTTTAAGTCATTTCTGACTCATTGTGACCCCAAGACAAACCTATCATGGAGTTTTCTGGGAAAGATTTGATCAGAGGACAGATACAAATACATAAAGTAATAATAACAATTGAAACAACAACAATTTTCACACATGTAGGGTCGAAGTGAAGGATGATGAGCATAGATACATATCCCATTCAATAATATCACTATGCTCCTAACTTAGCAGGGTCAGCTAAACATGCTTACAGAGCCTTTTTAGACCTTTCTGCTCAGTGAAAGAAAGTATAAACTTAGATGGAAAGAGAAAGATATTGGGGAGGGATATATTCACATGCATACACAGTCTGCTCCTATGCATGTGAAAATGAACATTCATATATTACTACCCTGTACCCCTATTCAGTCATTCTCTATATAGGTAGAATAAATAACCTCCAGCAAGTGGAGACTTATTTAATGTATAGGATGTGTTACTCTAAACCATCACATATTTGTCAGAAAATACTGGATATCTTCCTCATGAGCAATGCAGCCCACAGCTGAGAGACAGAAAATCTGCAGTGTGAATATTTTTTATATGAAACTGAAACATATGTTGCTCTACTGCTAAATAGCAAAACATATTTCTATTTATATCTCTGATTTGTTTAATTTGATTCATCTGCATCTTTCCTGTTTGCCTATGATAACATTTTGAGTTATATGTCTGGGTGCATGCCTGCTTTTATTTAAGGTAACAGCAAAATTACTGTTTTATGAAACAGGATTTCTGCCTTTGTTAACTGCTGTCTTCTAGCACTTTTTACTGTAAAGGAAGGTCATAACTCATTGTAATGTCTTCCACAGATTACAGATTACATTTTGGAACTAAGTGTCATTGTAATATGCACTTCTTAGGTATTCCATTGTTAGAAAGTGTTATGCTTACTCTTTTTAGCACCTCATTTCCTCTCAGAAGGATAATTCAAAAGTTGCAGAGCAAGAGCTGGGCGTGTTGGAACCATTTTCTTATCATTACAGGCTCGGATTCTATGGGGAAAGCTGGCAGACAAAGGTTTAAAGCATTGACATCCGCCACCTTCAGATATGTATGTATTTTTTTTATTAAAATACTTTTATTCCACCCTATATCATGAGATGTACAATTCATGTACAATTCAAAACACAGATAACTTTAAAAGACTGAAAGGATATTAAAGAATTTAACAAGTTAAATCAGATTAAAAAGATAAAGACACCAATGGTTTTGCACCAATAATTTTACTTATAAAAATAAAAACATATATGTCTTTATTAATACTTTAACTGATTTGTGGATATAATAGCAGGAAATATACACAATTTCATAGAAAAAAAACAATTAATACTTTGATACCCAATCATTAAATAAAGAGACCAGACACATAAATTGGATGAATAAAGGGCCATTTATTTGACCTTTATCCTATTTAATGCTAAGCACTGGAACTTCAGCCTTAAACTTCAAAACACTTGAGGAAATTGATTAAAATGAAAAACCTGGTGTGGGTCCAGCTGAAGCCAGGTGTCATTTCTAGACTGCCTCTTCAGCCTTCTCTTTGGGCACAAACACCGGACCCTGAGGTGAATCCAATGATTTGAACTGCATCCTCAGCAAGTCCTAGGAAAGTAAACATAAGGCACTCTCCCCCAAACTCCCTCAAGTAAGGTTGAGCAAAACTCCCATGTCTACCCCAAAGGCAGGTTCTTTCACAATTCCAGGTCCCTTGGCCTGTCTAAGCTATTCCAAAGCCTAACCTTTAACCACAAGGGGGTGCCACTGGTGTGCACTAAATAGTTCTTAAAGCCCATTTAGGCTAGGGAAACCTATTTAACAGCCACTCCAAGCCAAATAGTATGGAGTAGGCAAAAAACCTGGGAAAAGGGGAGAAAACTTTTTGTTTTCTGTCATGTCTTTTTAGATTGTAAACTTGAGAGCAGGGAACTGTCTAACTAAAAGTTTTATGTGCCAGAGTTTATTGCATGATCCTTTGGTGTGACTGCTGCCTGCACTGGCTCCTTGTTGCCTTGACCTTGGAATGGACTGGACTTTTTCTACCTTCTGGCTGACCTGACCCTGGACTGGACTGATTACTGTGACTTCTGTTATCCTGACTTCAGCTTGGCTTTCGGTTTGCTTGTTCTCTTTCTCCCTGCAAGGTTCATGGACTACTGCTAGCCTCATAGTTAATTGCCTTCCTTATCTGTGTGTGCTGGCCGCAGTCCAGGACAGAATAAACTCTGGCCCTGAGTTGGTGTCTCTCTGCTCATTAAGTAAAGGAAACTCTCCCCTGTGCCACCTGAGGCAGATTTGCTAATTGCCTCTCTGCAATCCTCCTGGATCTACGCCTGCAAGCACTCTCAGCCCTTATTTGCTTGAAGGAAGGCACGTACATGCATGATTCCTCCCCAGTGTCACCATTAGGCTGTTGCACCTCAAGAGTAATCCCACCAGCACTAGGACCTGGCTGATCTTCCTCCTCTAGGGCTGGGAGATCAGGGCTGGACTCTGGCAAAGCAGGATTAACACCTGGTGTAGCCTCAACTACTTCTTGCACTGGAGCAGGACCAGCACCTGGTGTAGTCTCAATTACCTCTTGCTCTGGAGGAGCCCCATCCTCCTCCTCATCCTCCGAGACCTGATCTTGGCTGGCCATGACAAGAGCTAAAAAACCCAGCTGACATTTCCCAGTTTGAATCCTATTCTAGGATGCAGGTGGCTATTATCATTTGCATTTTGCCACCGAAGGTGCCTCCCGCCTAAAACCTGCCTAAATCCTGGCTCCCAGTCATGCTGACCTGGCCGATTTGCAAAGTTGGGAGCTTTGTTGGTGGCAGGGAGAAGTAGAACCAAGGGTCATCAGTAGATTAATAAATTACTGCTGTCCTCGCTCAGAAACTTCATATAGAGATTAACAGCATAGAGGATAGGATAGAATCCTTCAGCAAACAAGTAATATTCATTTGTCCTTTCATCCACAGCAGGTCATCTCTCTCAGAACAACTAAAGCTATTTCAGTACCATATCCTGGACTGAAACTAGACTCAAACGTCTTCAGGTAACCTGTTTTTCAAGGAACATCTGAAGTTGCTCATCCATCACATGCACAATCATCGTTTCCACTAAAAAGTTATATTAGTAATTGGCCAAGTCATCTTCACCTCAGGGCCCATGAAGTTTATCTTTAGGAAAGTGCAAATTTTATCTTCTTTCAAAGCAGCAGGTACCCTGCCCCTGACAGAGTGAGGTATTTATCAAACCCTTGACCCACCCAATGAGTCCCACTCCACTAAACTGTTATCATCCAAGATGTCCACTTACATGTGATAGAATGGATTCACCACAAAAACCTATGAGCAGATAATTCAATTGGAACTTCACTGGACTCTCCAACAGCACTGGCATCATGTTCTGAGCCAGTATAAGTAACTTTTCCTCAAAATGCTTGGCAATATGGTTCTGCTCATGGTTCCCCTGGGACTGGTGAGGTAGGACTGATAAAGACTGCTGCCAAAAAGTAAGTTACTACCAATCAATATAGACAATGATAAAGAACCCTTGATCTGGTGATATATGTATTTTTACTCATATATTCTAGATGCTTCTGGATATTGTGATGAGTTTTTCAGCTTTTATTTTACATCCCAAAATCTTCCTGCAGCTCATGAAACAGCAATAAAATTATATGAAGGTGCTTCAGACAGTACTTTTACAATTTTCAGTTTATGCTCTATTACGGCAACCACTTTGGATACTTTAGCAAAAAAAAATTTTATTAAATTTAATTTTTTTTTGGGGGGGAGGGGGCAGAGAACCATTACTTTCCAAAATATCCTCATACTTTATGGTACTGAATCTAATAGATAATGCAGTTATCATAATGCTGAAGCCACCTGCATTGCTTGCTATTTAAATACATTCTTGGCATATTCATGTTCTTCATAAACTAATTACTATCTGTCTCTTTGTTATAGCCATAATTTTGGGAGTTTTTTAAAAAATGACATTTAAAATAATACAATTACTAATTACGAGCTGAGCTATAAGACCTGGCACCTAGTTTTCATTATACTGTAGAATACAATTGAGAAGTACATAAGGCAGTGGCAAGGCAGAAAATAGAAAAGCTACTCCAGTGACTTTTATTCTTTCTATTAACATGACAAATATGGCTCACATAATAAAAATAATAATAATTTGGAACAACTGAGATAAATTACTTTTTACACCCTTTGACATGCATGTTACTTAACAGACTTTGTCTGCAGAATAATCTTTCCAGTTAATGATGCAGCCCCCTTTTTGCACTCCCTATTTCCTTTTTTCAATTACACACCTCTAATTAAGGTTCCATAAGTAAATGTGAGGTTAGAGACAGGAGGGGAAATGTCTATATTAAATCTAGTTATGTGAAATGTATTGGCTTCCTTATGCTCCAGCTGCAGGCAAACGGAAATGTGACAAAAGAGGTCATAGAAATCACTGAAAAGCATGGAATAGTGGTGTAAGATTTTTTTTTTTCATTTCTGATTTTAGCTTTAGTCCAAAGGGGGGGGGGGAGATGATATTGCATTCATGTTTTCTTTTACTTATTTGTAGATGTAATCCCCCAAAAGTTAATTTATTAATGTAATCTTGCTTCAAACCAGTTGTCAATAGATATTTTTTGGGGGGAAATGGATACAGTATCATAACAAATTTAAAAACAAACAAACATGTTTTTCAAAACAGCCACTGTTGGCAGGGTTGACAATCAAGAAGTTGCTCTTAATGTATCTTAATACAATTAAATAACAGCAGCAGGTTTACTATAGTGGATGAGAATAGTTTGCTTTGGTGTAAAAGAGGGAAAGGAAAAGCTCTGATTCAGCATTTTAGAGATGGATAATGCTGATAACTTTATGCAAAGAGACCTTGTAGTACTTTGTAGACAGTGTGAAATAAGTTGTATTATAAGCTTTTATAGATTTGGGGGTTGTCTGCATGGGCCAAAAGGCCTATGTTCTCCTGAGCCTCATGTTACATGCTTCAGACAATGCAAGTCAAAACGCTGGTAGCAGGATCGAGCCTGATCTTGCCAGACCAGATGCAGATCCAATTAATCTGGCCCAATACCAAGGTTAACAACCATTATCCTGGGGTAATTTGATCTCTAGTTTTCCACTGAGTAGGGATGTAAAGAATATTCTCCAAAATTCGAAAATTAGGAGAAATATGCCTAAATGTTATCGACAATTTCGATAA
>NC_056525.1:228121829-228123106 GCF_019175285.1 Sceloporus undulatus
TGGTCTACTTCCTCAGATGAAGATCTACAAGATCCCTTTGCATATTGATATCCCAGACTAACACAGCTATGTCACTCTGCTTCTATGGGAATCACAATTCCCAGATCAGCCCAGTGGTAATAAAACAGCATGAATATTTGAGGAGTTAAAAGTTGCAATATTAGCATGGGTCTACATGGGATTTCATATGGTAGCCTGCTTTGCCAGGAGGTACAACATTTCACACCCTGAGAGCAAAAATGCAAAGAAGTGTGTGCTTGTCAATTTTGTCATGGCAAGAATGGCTGGCAAAGGCCACTTTAATTAATGAGGATGCAAAAAAGTCTTGATGGTAGTGTAATTGAAAGTAGGATACTTTACAAAAGAGCATTCCTTTCTTTTCTTTTTTTAATTCAAAAAATAAATTCTACAAATATTTTTGCATGTCATTCTGAGAAAACCAAAGTACATCTAAAAATAAATATGACATGTTTACTTCTAGAAAAACATACGAGGAGGGAGGAATAGAGATGAAAAGGACAAAATAGAAATTAATGATGAATCATGCACTAATATTCTCATAAACTATGTTATTGTCCCCAATTTTATATTCTTTCTCATCTGTTTTTAAATTTTCATGGCTATTGTACAGCATATAAAATACAATTAAGGAACCTACATCTCAATAGAGAATTGTTGACATCTTTTTTATACTGTGTGAGCAGAACTGATTTAATCTATTGTCTTCAGTGTCATAAAGAATTAACAGTTAAGTAGAACTAAAATAAAGTCATCCATATTCTAAGACTGCAATGGATTCAGTGTATGGCTATTTAAAAGCTTATATTCAATGTTACAGCAAAAATTGTTTTTGTTATCAAAACAAATTCTCCTTTGAGCTATTTACATACATATAGTATTATCTATCTGTCTTTTTCTGTTTACCAGGCTCTCTAATCTGTAGACCAATGTTCCCTTTGGTCCAAAACACACTGCAGAAATAATCCAGTTTGAGACCACTTTAACTGCCCTGGTTCAGTGCTAGGGAATCCTGGGAATTTGAGTTTGTTGTGGCTCCAGAGCTCTCTGACAGAGAAGGCTAAACATCTCACAAAAACACAGGCCGGTTACAAACCGGCATTTGGGACGTCCGGAGGACGTCCCATTTTAAAAAAGGGGCGTCTCTTCTAGACGCCCCTGGGCCTAATATGGACTCTGTCTGTACAAGATGGCGCCAGCCCTTCTACATGGCCGGCGCCATCTTTGCGTATCGGACGCTGAGCGTCCGTACGCGTCGC
>NC_056525.1:228123206-228129187 GCF_019175285.1 Sceloporus undulatus
AGACCACTTTAACTGCCCTGGTTCAGTGCTAGGGAATCCTGGGAATTTGAGTTTGTTGTGGCTCCAGAGCTCTCTGACAGAGAAGGCTAAACATCTCAGAAAAACACAGGCCGGTTACAAACCGGCATTTGGGACGTCCGGAGGACGTCCCATTTTTAAAAAGGGGCGTCTCTTCTAGACGCCCCTGGGCCTAATATGGACTCCGTCTGTACAAGATGGTGCCGGTCCTTCTCATGGCCGGTGCCATCTTTGCGTATCGGACGCTGAGTGTCCGTACACGTCGCGTCCTTTGTGATGTAGCGAGTGCGCCCCGGCGCCTTGCTACGTTGCAAACGCGACTCTAAAAGAAGCTCCATTTTGGAGCTTCTTTTTCGGTCCGCTTGGGAGCCGCGCCGTGTGGAGGCTCCGGCTCCCCCACGGACTAACCGGCGGCGGCAGCAGACCACCGCAAAGCGACGGTTTGTATCCCGCCACAGTCTCCAGAATTGTCTAGCATTGAGCCAGGTCAGTTAAAGCAGTCTCAAAATTGATTTTTTCTTCATTGTGTTTTGGACCTTTGTATATCTGAAAACTCCTGAATTGTTTTGGCCTGCTCTTAATATTAACAATGTAGAGTGTGCTGACTGTTTGTTTTATAGAATTTTGAACTTTTTTTGGGGGGGGGAGTTGTATTGTGTATCTTTCATAAAGAAAAGTGAAGTATTTATTTATTTGATTGATTGATTTACTTAATGTCTATGCCAACTTTCTCCCAGAAAGGGACTCAAGTTAGCTTACAAGAGAAAACCATATAAAAAACAAAACATCACAATAAAAAAAGTTAAAACAATTTAAATCCTCTAAGACAATATAAAGGTTACATTAAACATACAAAGTTTAAAACATCACTAAAACACATACCTCATATAGACCACCTCTCTTGATAACACGTTAAAAATCATGCTTGAATAAAAATGTTTTTTGCTTTCTGGAAAAAGCAAGCAGGGAGAGGGCCAGCCTAGCCTCCTGTGGAAGGAAATTCCAGAGGCTGTGAGCAGCCACTGCGAAGGCTCTCTCTCTTGTGTCCTCACCAAGTGAGCCTGCGATTGTGGTGGGACCAAGAGAAAGACTTCTCTGGAAAATCTTAGGGCTCTAGCAGGTCCGTATGGGGTAGCAGGTATCAAAGTATAGACTTTTAAGTAATGTTTCAAAAATAAATTAAATAAATAAATTGAAAATATCCAGGGAGTATAAAATCCAATATGCATAGCCCAAATCATGTGGTTAGCTTCTCAACTGTACCCAGGGTATTGATCACATGAATGTCTCGATTTCAGAAAAGTAGAGATGGAAGCGATAGATAGCACACCGCTGGGAATATTGGCATGTAGTCACTTGCCTCTATAAATATGACTGAGCAAATTAGCACTTGATCTCAACTACAGAGGATAAACTTACCAAATAGTTTCAGAAAGAAAAAGAGAGATCTGCTCTTCCTTGTTAAGTAGTTTCCTTTTTTCACCAAAACCTACCATAATAAATTGACAGAAAAACTTGAGGTTTCTGCAGCCAATCCACAAGATTTCATGGATAGGGCACCTCACTTAAGATTTACAAAGGAGAGAGCCAGCATTGCATAGTGGTTTGAGTGTTGGACTACAAGAATCAGAGTTTCGTTCCCCACTTGGCATGAATCCCACTTAGTGACCTTAGTCACATGCTCTCAGACTCAGGGGAAGATAATGGCAAACCTCTTCTGAACAAATCATGGCAAGAAAACCCCATTATAGATTTGCCTTAGGATTTCCATTGGATAGTACTTGAAGACATATGACGGCAACAGCAACAAATAACTAAAGACTCCAATTTTTCTATGACTAATAAATACTATATGGCTTGGAAGAGATACATAAAATTAAACCTTCTAATAATGGCATACATGAAAAAGATTTCTAAAAATAAGAACATTAGATCTGGGATCCTGTCGGAGTTTACAAATGCTACATTTCCCCTATAGAAGGAGTGGGCAATTTTCCTCCTATGCAAAACATGCACTTTGAGTTTAAGTTCAAAGAAGGAAGGTTGTGTATGTGGTGCCACTGTGCACATAGATGTACACTTTCATCTGATGCATACACATTTGTCCATAATGAAATTCAGCAGTAATTCAGTGGGCTCTTCACATTTGTTTGGGTTAGGGATGCATGACCCCCTGTAAAAGTGAAAAATAAAATGCAACTGAAAAAACTATTTTGTATAATCAGAAAGAGCACTTCTCTAAGATTGTCTAGTCCTCCAGCACAATTATTTGGAAAACATCTGGCAGAAGATGATCATAGAATTGACCTAGAGAAGTGTTATCTCTAGGAATCCCTAGGCCCTGAAGTGTGATTCTATGGTCAACTTCTGGCAGAGTCAGACTGGAGGCCCTAGAGATTCCTTTAGAGAACATATTAATCAAATCCATGAATAATAAAAGCTACCAATGTCAAAGCCACAAATGTGGAGGGCCAACTGTACTCCTCTGCTTGCTCATTCAGTCATGCATTTAGTTGCACAGTGTTGTCATTTAATTGAAGGACTGTGCAGCTTGATCAGTACATAAGTGCATATGTGGATTTTGTTGCTGCACAAATTTGATGCAAAATCTCAGTCAATATGAAGCATTTTAAGACCTTATCTCTCCCCCGTGGAAAGGTTGGGTGTCTATGCAATTTATGTATGTATGTATGTATTTGTATGCTGCCTTTCTCCTGGAAGGGGACCGAGTACAGCTCACAAGATAAAACATATTTTAAAAACTTGTGGTAAAAAATTAAAAACAATTATGAGTTTGATGCAATTGCATAAAACCCATAAATTCAAGGTGAGATCCAGCTTATTCTGCTTTTTGAGATCTTATTTTACTCACTGGAGATGAAAATATTGGTAATAATCTTCAAACAACAGCTCACTCTCTAAAATAATGTTCTGTGATACCAAATGCAATTCAAGCTTTTCTAATTAGTTTAATTAGCTCTGCCTTTTGTCACAGTGACTCACGTGAGAGACCTAGTAGAGATGAGGCAGAAACGTTGAGTGCCAGGGTTCTGTAAAGCTCAACTGGATAATAATACAAGTTTTATTACACATAAACATAATTTGTGAAACTCTAAAGGACAAGGAGCTCTGGAACACCTTGAGACACAGTATGAATACAAATGATCATCTTAGCAAATGTTTCTTCTGTGTGTGACAATCCGACTGCTGTGGCTACCTTTAACTAGTGTGTGGTGATTGCTGTTCCATCCCTAGTTACTTGTTGTTTTGTTGCTATGGGGAAAAGACTTCTCTCTTCATTAATTGCTGCCATGTTTTGCCATGACCTCCTAGTTCTTTATATAGAGAAATAGCTGTTTAATATGTTCTCGCGGTCTTGAGAATTATTCATAGCAATAACAATCTTATTTTGAAGAGGTCAATAAAATCTTTTCTGCTCTTATTCTCTTAGAAAAAAAATCTTTTCTTAAAAAAAGAAAAGGGCACTGCTTTTACAGAACACCTGTGAAGAATTCCCTTTGCATGATGATCACACACAGAGAGAGGTCAAAAGCCCTATTCATACATTCTCTTTCAGGTTAAATAAACACACGAAGCGGAGAACGTGCATGTACTACTCTCCTTGTTAGGTCTCTACTCATATGAAAAGCAAAGAGTCTGAAATGAAAAGTTTGTCTGAAGCTAGAGCATAATGTAGAGACTTTGTGTTCAGTTCTATTCCCTGACCTTCCAGGTTTGCCTGGAAACCCTCATTGAATAGAAGGTGCTATCATTTCTAGCCATGGGGAATAGCAATGAATCCATGGGGAACAGTGATGACAGAAGCTAGCATGTTCCCCACCACACATATCTATTTAACCCAAAGGTTAAGTGTATCCATCATGGAAAGGAACTCCATGAGAACAAGAGGCAACACGATCTTTTCACAAGACCTGATCCCTGTCATCTGTCATCATGCGGCTTTACTGGTCCTGTTACTTACTTTAAGTCAACACACAGAGAGAAACACTCACATACACATGCACACTAGGAATGGAAAGAATATTCCAAAGAATTAAAAAAAAACTGGTTGAAAAACGTGTTGGATGAGAAGAACCATAGACTGTGGAGAATCTTTGGAGTTTGGGACTCATTTAGTACAAAAGATTCATGTTGTTTGCACAGAAAACTGCATGTATTTGGCATGAAACCACATTTTAGCCCTCACAGTCTCTAACATCTGGACTCTCACAAAACCAGACCCTCGCTATCTGAAAAAGCTAACACCTGATTGGCTGTTGCTAGGTCAGCATAATCCTGCCTGCTCTCCACAAGAGGTTTTATTGTCACCAAACTGTAGAACAATCCTACATGAGCATGAGTGATCAACTGTGCCACTGACCTATTGCACTCCCATTGAAACAAAATCACAACCATCTCACAGGTTGCAAATGATACAATGCATTTAATCATAACATTAACAATCAAGCCAGTCCAATAGGGGGGGATGGGAAAGGGGGGGGGGGGGGGGAGAGGAGAGGGGACATGCATGGGGGAGTCATGTATTCTGCTATGCCAATGTGTCACTGGCACACTGATGCACCATATGGGCAATCAATTGCTTGTGTGATTGAGTGTCCAATCACATGGTCAGTTGCATGGAACAAGGGTAGGAATTGGTTGCCACGCCATATGAACTATTATATTAAGCACTTATCTCCAATTGCATATCCATAACCCTACTATTAATGGAAATTGCTAAATGGGTCACCTACAAATTCTCCCTGTGTTAATAAACCTCTTCTCATACATTCATCAAGCACTAAGCCTTCATCTGCTGACTGACTCCCAACTATCAATCAAACTTTACCAGAACCGTAGACTAATCTGTCAGTCATTATGACTTCCCGTGAAAACACAAATCACGATCTTTCATTTTCTACATCTCTCCCCATACAATTCCAAAGAAAAACTGAAAACAGCATGACATGTCATATCACTTTATGCTGCTAGCATTTTAATATAAACACACTATTAACAACAAAGTTTTTAAAAGTTTTGTTTTAGAAACAATAGGGCCCTGTTACAGACTGCCAAAAATACAAAACTGCTGGGTCTCTTTGGAGGTCTGCTATTTAAATAATGCATGGGTCCTACGAGCGGAGGCCAGCGCCAAAGCCCAAACTCCATCCTAAGCCACTGGAGTGCACATTTGTGACAGCTTCGGACTTCGTAGGATGCATGCATCATTTGAACCAGAACATACCTCCAAAAGAGCGACCCGAAGCAGCAAAGCTTTACTTTGGCATACAGTTGTTAACAGGCCATAGAAAGTAAAAAAAACACCATGACACCTCTTAAGAACAAGCCCGCATACTATTAGGGATATAACCGTTGACTAAACCTTCTTTCAAAGATAACAATGACTAATCTGCATATAAAGGGTGACGCAAATGAAGAGGTAATAAAGCTGCTTTTTTCTGGGGTTTCCCATTTGCAGGGAGCAAACCACTATGGCACAATCAGCTCCTACTATGGGACTGAACACACCTATGGCACATCTGCACTGCCCCTCTTTCCACTGGGCAAGGAAGGGCCCAACCAAAAGGATCCACATGGATGGCGCAGTGGTTAAAGCCTGTACTGCAGCCATTTACTCACAAACCACAAGGTTGCGAGTTCAAGACCAGCAAAACACGGGCCACAGCTCGACCAGGCTTGCAATCCTTCCCAAGGTTGCTAAAATGACGTAAGCCAGACTGTTGGGGCAAACTAGCTTACGTGACTAATTAGCTTACTTGCTGTTCGATGCTATGACTTTTTGGGAAAGGGGTGGGCGGTAATATAAAAAAACAACATTCAAATCAAATTAAAAAAAAATCTAAAACAACACTGACCACCACCATTTTTTCCTGGGTCTATAGGACATGCAGTCTATTCTGTCTGTCCTGTAGGAAAATCATGCGTCTTAATGCACTATGCAT
>NC_056525.1:228130885-228152941 GCF_019175285.1 Sceloporus undulatus
AGTATTATGTGGTACATTAACGTCCAGTATCCACAAAACTGTAATACCTTTACTGGGCCAACAAAAATAAACAATATACATGTTGCAAGGTACATGCTGCAATACCTGAAGCTCCACTGGGTTCTTCATGAGACAAAGGGAGTTAAAAATCATACAGGAAAAAGAAAAAAAATGACAATACTTAGCAAATGACCTATGGCTATTGTCCTCAGTTCGGATAGTATGCATAGAGTATTCACCTGGATATTGGGGTATTGCAATATTTTTAAAGGCCAGGAAATAAACTTTAAATGCCATTATAATGTGGCAGTTGAAATTGCACACTATGTGATAATGACTAAGAACAAAATGTTTTATATATTATATTAACATAATTTCTGGATTGAATCAAAATAGACAAATAGTCATGTTTTTATAACTTCTGATTCACACTCAAAATGTCAAGTTTTAATATGTAAATATTATTTTGAAAACTTGCAACTGATAAAACATGCTTTTCTGCGCCAGCTCATATTTGATTGTGTACCTCTTGATTCTACCAGTGTTACTTCTTATCGAACAACATAAATGAAGAGAATCCACCCACTTAAAATTGTCAATATTCCAAAATGTCTACTTAGCTACATATATGTGACTAAGGCCAAAAACAGAATGCTCTAAAGGGGTGGTGACACACCACCCCTTTATGTGCTGGATAGGAGCCATGGCAAATGCATGCCATGCCTCTGATCTGGCCAGGAGCGGAGAGGAGCCATGGTGGCAAGGAAGCCCTTTTTTCACTGCCATGGCTCTTCTCCACTCCTGCAGTGAGCAGCATCTAATTGCTGCACCACATGAGTTTTCCCACACTATCCGTCATCTAGTCAGGTGGGCAGCATGATCCAGGCTTGGAGGTGGCATCGGGACATGCATCATCTGAATGCCATGTCCCCATGCCGCCCCCAAGCCGGTGTATTATGCCCGTCTGTTTTGCCCCTACGTAAGGTCTCATGCCCTGACCCTACCTCTGAGTTGACCATAACAGCAGGAAAGGAGGACTGTTGAGCTGCTGACTGCGCTGTGAGGAGAACAGGAATGTAATTCTGCATCACATTTCTTCTCAAAGTTATTGAAGAATAATTTCATCAGCAATTTTCTTCTGACTGTGAAACAGTCTACATGAGCAATGCAATTTTCGAAGACTATTCACAATTTGGGAGTCATGCTGTGGGGGAAAAATCCCATGTGGTTGTTTTGTGCAGAAATCAGCATTTTTCTGTGGCTGAAAAAGCCTTTTCTGCATGGAAAAATAATATTTCAATGCAGACATGCTAATTCCTACCCACAAAATGCTGTTTTTTCATTGAAACAGCATTTTCTGTGCAGGAATTAATATTTCTGTGCAGGAAACAAAGGATAAAGTTCATTGGTTCTTCTCTCCCTCTGGGGCCATGGCTGATGGGCTGGAGGGAGGATTCTTATTCTGGGCTTTGCCTGATGGAGGTGGCCTGCCTCTCTCTCCCTCTGAAGCTGGATGATGGCGGATGTGGGCTGGAGGGAGGGCTAGATAGTCTCTGCAAGGATGTTTTACAGCAGAGCCATTAGGTCCTGGTTTTATAGCCCAAGCAGGCAAAGAAACTGTGAGTGATGGAAAACACAGTACCTACTGAGTCAGGGCCTCAGTCCTGAAGAGAAAGGAATCCCACTTGGAAGACAGAGGTCCAAGCAGCAGTAGAACCAGCAGCTTCTTCTTCCCCATGGTAGTAACATCATTACCTGTAATGCATTATTTTGTTGTAATAGAGATAGGATAAACTTTCATTTCAAAAGTAACATAAGTGGGAACAATGTTAGTTTTCATTGATATAAGAAATAATGTTTTTTTTGTTATATTTAAATACTTTTTAGACGTTTTATAGACCATAATAAATACAATAAATATTTGTTTAACTATGTCTTTTAATTATTAATTAATAATTATTAATTATTGTAGTTCCTTTTTCTCTTTATTCCTCTTTTTTTCTGCAGTATGCATGAGAAGTTTTCACTTACTGAAAAATGTAATATGTGCATTGTGATATTTGATACAAGAAGCACAGTGCATCAAGCATGTAATGTATTTTACTGAATGTATTACTGTTCAATTAACCAAGCATACTGGCTGGCCACTGACTTTAACTGCCTTGATATCAGACGGCTATAGGTGACATTTCTTGAAGCATGCAATAACATATTCACTCCCAACTGTGTCTACATTTTAACAAAAAGAGATGAGCAAACACCTGGATTTCATATTTTTCAAGCTGTTTTGTTCTCCAAAGGTGTGTTCTCCAGACAGAAATAAATGTTTGTATGCATCAGATGGTGATTAGCAGGGTGAAACGAAGAACAGATAACCTGCAAACAATTTGTTCAAGCTGTTAGTCATCAGCTGCTCTAGGGTACTCAAATATCTGTGTCTTCATAGGCAGAAATTTCTCTCATTAAAATCCAACTGGCCTGACATTTGATCACTGTCTTCACAAAATAGGAAGTTATATATAATGTACGGTAGGGTGTGTGTTTTATCAAAAGCATTTTCAACAGGCTGCATCCACACTGCAGAAATAAAGCGGTTGCCCAACTCGGCGGGCTGACCGCTTTGCCGCTAGACGCAGTGAACGGCTACAAGCCCCAGAGTGCTCTGGGGCTTGCCCCAGCTCCCTATTGGTGCGCGGGGTGAAGGGGAGGCCCTTCCGCCCCGCGACACTCTGGGAGCTGGGCTTGGTGACCGGGAGTTCCGGTCCTCCAGGGCAGATGATTGGTTCTGCGGGCCTGGAGGAGGAGTCTCCTGGTCAGGTGGTCTTGGGGGCGGGGCTTAGGCCTATATAGGCCGTGCTGCCAGCCCCGGCCCTCAGTCGGCGCTTGGCTCCGGATGGTTAGGAGCCAAGCAGGAAGGGAGGAGGAGCTGAGCCTTCTCCCACCCACCCACCGCTTGGTTTTGGGTTTTTTGTCACAACTTTGGGGTGGCAGCATAGGCCAGGATCTGCACGGTGTGGTACCAGGGCTACGGAGCTCTGGTTTGGGAGTCAGTTGGGACCCGGGGGCGAATAGGGCAGGCGTATGGCCATTGCGGGGGCCATAACGCGAGAGCGCCTCCCGGTGACTAGGGGCTTAGCGAATATGTGAACGCATGGCAGAGATGCGGTCATACGGTGTGCCTTAGCCCCTAGGTCATCCCAATACCTGGTGGGTGCCAGGTTGTGGTTAATCAGACAAACGTGGGGTTGTTTGATTTCGCAGATCCTGACCTCATGCTTTGTGCCAACCCTACCAATGGTTTGCTTAATAAAGTTGTGGCCTTTCCTCCAGCACGGTCTCCTGTGGTTATTCGGCAGCAGCATCTGAAGCAAAATGTGGTTTGACACATCTTCAACTGCTATGGCTCAGTGCTACAATTCCCAGAATTTCAGAACATTAAGCCAGGACAGTTAAAGTGGTGTCAAACCAGGTTATTTCTACAGTGGAAATGCAACCTTAGAAATATTCCTGTAGAAATATACTTTTAAACCACTGATACCATACAGCCAGTGACAGCTGATGTTAGTTGAGGCAATGAGCATGCTTTGTATTTCCCAGCATTCCTCATCATTGGTTGAGGCTGCTGGAAAAGGCAGTCCAACACCTTTTGAACAGTAACATCTTTGTCATTGCTATTTTTTGTAAGATCCTGGCTGCCTGACCCATTCCTGCAATGAGGTGGCAATACGATAGCTGGTATCCTGTTAATGAGTTACAATAGGATCAGCCCAAATTATGTAACTTACTTTTTTCAGAGATCAGATTTTTTTTACTTAGCATGCAATGACCAAAATCCAGATTTCCCCCACAAAACCCACCTTTTAAGTGATACAGCCCCCCCCCCCCAATCCAGCCAAAATGGACATTATCATCGGGAGCAGACAGAACAGCAGGGATGTGACCAACTATTTTCCAATGTCTCCATCTTTCTACCTCTATTCCTTCATTCCCCTTCTTGCCATACAGTCTGGATTCAAACCCAGGAAAACCTTCCATCCACTTTCTCCTTTGCCTTTTAGCACTGCCACTCAAAATACAGACATTAGACATACTGTAAATGACAGACAAGATTTGTTGTTGTCAACTGCCCTTGAGTTGACCTCGACTCATGGTGACCCTGTGAATAAAACATCTCTAAGACCTCTCTAATCATCTGGCATGAAATCTTCCACTCTTTCTACTGCCCTCTACTTTTCCAGAAAACATCAGACCAGATGGTAAAACTTCCCTTCTCTTGCCACTAGTCAAAAGACATTGTGCAGTAATCCTCTCTTTCTGCCTTAATGGTTTAAAAAAAGAGAGCTACCACTAAATGATGTATTGATAGCTATTGTACATAGAACACATTCTACTTTCTATGCATAGCCAATAAAGGCCTCACCTTGAAGAACCTTTCCAACTTCTGCTTTTTCCTTCCTAGGTTAATGTCTTTTCCTGGATTGCCACAGAGCATTGAGCTAAAATAATAGTTTCCCAAGAAGGAACCATGGGACTCATAATCTTATGATTGATTGTATTCATCTGTGCTTGAAACAGAAGATGCAGAAGAAGCCTCCAATAGCCTTTGTTGTTAATATGAGAGGCTTCTTCTGAACGATCTCAAGAAATGTTCTCAGTATAATGTCATTTTGATAATACTACTCTTTGGATTTACCCAATGGATGGCTTTTGCTGAGAGCACAAGCCTGACAAGCATTTGTCCACATGCTACTGTCTCCAGGTCATAATAGCAAAGGTGATTTGTTCTTTTTTTACTGCAGTATCTAATTTTGTGTAAATACCTGAATCATCAAAGAGAGTTTGTTTTCTGGGCACCTTGCCACAGTGCACCATATCCACTGTTGCTTTCTGTATATAGCATGATGTAGTGTGGCGAAAAAAGGAAACCTATATTTGAAGGATTTTGCCCTTGGCCCTTGGGAAGGTTGGTTGCACCTGATAAGGCTTCTGGTACCTTGGAGACACAGAACTGTATTAATACAAGGATGCTTGGATTAGACAGACAGCTGCCACATTCCATCTCTTCTGTTTAGGTTAGAGACTTAAATTAACTTTTGGTATATATTTTCATACATAAAGATTGTTTTTCAGGGCAGCAACCATTGTTTCAAATGATTTTTGTGGCTGCCCAATGTCAATATCTTTTAGATGCACTAGATCTGCTGTTTAATGCAAAAAACAAAAATAAAAAACTTTGTTTACTTTAAATATTATTTTTGTTTACTGCAAGAGGGATTTGTAGCAGTAAATAGAAATAATAGGATGCATTCTCATCAGAAAAATGGGCTAATAAGAAATAATAACATCAATAATAGCAATATAAAATAATAGATGAAACAGCTACTCCTACAAAAACAAAAAAAAGAACTTTAGCTTGATTAAAGAAAAGTACAGTAATTTGCAACCCACAAAAGAGTGATACCATTATTGGACCAACCAAAATCCCCAAAATATGATTCAAGCTTTTGATGCTCCACCTGCTTCTTCATCAGGCAAAGGTGTTAAAAATCATATAGAAGAAAGAAAAGTATGATTATAGGCCTACATTTTGCCAAGTTGTTGTTGTTGTTGTTGTTGCTCTCAGTTAAGATGGTATGGAAAGATGTCCAGGCAGTCAAAGGCCATTGCTTCTGTCCTTGTGGTCTCTGGGGGGAAAAGTCTTAAAGTCCATTAAGTAAAATTTATACTCCAGTAGCAATGCACAAAAAAAAAAAAATGCTTCTTTTGAGATTCAAGTGACCTGGACATGTTGTATGGCCAACATGGCTACAGTACCCCTGGATATGTTTTTCATAAAAGAAAATTATTCTACCAATATTTTCATGAAGAATATTCCACAATTTTGAGCTATCACAAGCCTTGACTTCTCAATTTTATCATCTTAGGTAAAGAACAAACCACAAAGCATGTTGCCTACACACTAATTGTCAAGTAAGCTGATTTGTGGAGAGAGGATTCTTAAATGCAGCAACAAATAGATACATAATCAGTTAAAAACATGAAACCAACTAACAATACATAATCAGTTAAAAGAGTATCAAAATCAGTTTAAAAAGCACATATATTAAAAACAATCAATTCATAATTTTAAAACCATCTGGCTAGGCCTGCCAGAAGTGAATTGTCCTTCATGTTGTTACATGTTGTCACTTCAGGCAGACCATTCCACAATTTGGGGCTAGTTAAGGGGGGGGGGATCCTTTAGTTAGCAATTGCCACTTTAGTCCTGGCTGACTGAAGTAAATGCCTCCCAGAAGACTTGAGTACATGGGGAGGATTATATGGGAGAAGGCAATATCAGAGGTAGCCTGGACCCAAACCATGTAGAGCTTTAAGGCTTAACATGAGTCGACTATGTGATGCAGCTGTCAAAAAGGCCAATGTGCTTCTGGGCTGCATCAACAATAGTACAATGTCTAGATCAAGAGATGTAATTGTACCACTCTATTCATCTTTGGTAACACCTCACCTGGAGTACTGGGCCCAGGTTTGGGCAATAAACTTGAAAAGGGATGTTGAAAAGCTGGAATGTGTTCATAGGAAGGTGAACATGATGGTAAGGTATCTGAATTGTGGAAATGGGAATGTTAAATTTGGATAAGAGAAGGCTGAGAAGTGATATGACAGCTATTTTTACATACCTGAAGGAATGCTATGTTGAAGATGAAACAAGCTTGTTTTCAGCTGTTCTGGAGACTAGAACACAATCCAAATGGATTCAAATTGTAAGAAGATGTTGCCTAAACATTAAGGACCTCCTGAAAGTAAGAATTGTTTCACATGGAAAAGAGTGCCTCAGAGAGTAGTGCTTTTCCTTCTTTAGAGGTTTTTAAACAGAGATTGGATTATTAGATCCCGGGAGTACTTTGATGGTGTACCTGCCAATTTGCTGCCACATTGCAGATTCTTGTAGTTAATAAAGTTGTAAACTTACTTAATCCAGCTCTTGGGTCTGGCAATGTCATTTGGCTGAGAAGCCAATTGGAACTTGGTGCAGGAAACTGCTGTTTTTAATAATATTTTTGAATACTTTATGAACTTCCATAGACATTAATATTGCCATATAATAATAATAACAACAAGTATGGTTGAAACTGGCTTTTCTCTTGTGAAATCAGTTACAACCTGCTAGTCTTTAACAGAACAAATGACATTGGTCCACAAGGGGCTTGATATATCAGTTTGTTTTTCATTGTGTCTGGAATTGGGGTGGGGGGGGAGGCGTGCTAACAAAACAAAAACACCAAAGTTTCATATGAAACATCTAGTAGGCCACAATCCAGATCTAGTGAACTATGTTCAGCTTGGTAGATCACAAGATATGATAAATATAATGTACATTGTGGAAGTATACAATGTGTTTTTCCAGTACAGTACTTCCTTCATCATTTCTTCACTTGCCAATAATTTTTTTTTTTTGTTCCACTGGTGAAATGGTGATTTTCTGATTTACCTTCTTTCAAGATCATCTTGAACAGCATTGGCAATATCATATTCTCCCTCAGAGCTTTCCTTGAGCTGCTTCTGACAATCTATTTTAACATCAGTCCAGGCACTAAGGCATTCAAAGACTTAAGACTTCTCCTGTTTTAGCTTTTGACTATTTTTGTCACCCACAGTGGTCTCCCTACCTCCCTTCTTTCCAGAAGGCAAAACTGCTTTAAGGAAGCAGAAACACAGAGTACAAGTTTTTCAGTAAATGTTAACATGCACTTTGTCAGATCCTTTGACAATTTAAATTGTATCCTTGAAAATGTTTTATTAGCAGCATTCCCTTGTCTCTTGAAGTCAGTAATTGTCTCAAACAGCATCATATGCATTATTTTTGTGAGCATCTTTTCCTCAACCTACTCTCTCCTGTCAACTAATGGTTTATGATTTACAACATCTGAGTATGTGTCACTCTCTGTCTTTGCTGCTGGCCACTCCTCATCGATCAGATCTCTTCTTCTTGGAGTCCTGTTGTAGCCCATGATTTAAATTTACTGTCTGGGGAAATCTATTTATTTAACTTAAGCTTTGTCTTTTGCTCCCTCTGACAGTACCAGAAAATATTTGACTCTTCCTTCTGTTCTTTGGTCATTTGCTGTCAAGGCGGCCTGTTGCTATGAAGGCTGTGCTGATATCATGTCTCTCATTTTGCAGGATTACTTGCAATATGCTGTCGATATTGTCTCATCCGTTGGGTTTGACTGCATTTTGACTGGCTATCTTCCTATGTAGCTCACAAATTGAGCTCAACCAAGACATGGGTGTAATTGAGTTTGTAGCCTTCAATTCCCTTTGAAGCAAAAGAAAACATACAGTACTACGAAAAACAAAGGACTGGACTAAACAGACATTATAGCTCTATGTTTTCTCTTTTTAGAAAAAATAAAACTAAGAAATTACTGCAAAATATGGAGAACTTGTTGTGATGCCAGCTAAATGCTGGTGACTAGCTGTGTACTATGGCTCAACAGGTGACAGGACCTATCACCCTTTTTCCCAATGAAGTACCAAACCTAGGATTATTTATTTATTAGCTATGTTTGCTAAAAGTGGATGATCAAGGAGAGTGGTGTTCATCTCAGATTAGATATAATAACACTCCTGCATGAGGCACAGGTCTGCTCCTTGGACGTTCCCTTTCCTTCACTTGCTTCATGCATAGATTGTTTCTGTGGCACAGAATGCTTGTTCTGTTTAGGCTGATATGCTAGTTATAACCCTACTTAGACAGAGAGAGACTAGCTTTGGGAATTCATGGTCTGATAATCTCTTAGGTAGACTTTAAAATGTACCTTGAATGGGGTTGCCTTTAAAGAAGGCAAAAACCCTGTACTTTGTTCAGAGGGCAGAGCTTAAGATACTGACTGGGAGTGAGCACTGTGATCATATTAAGCCACTGTCATGCCAGCTGCATTGCCTCTGAAACTATTTCCAGGCCTGCTTCAAAGATCTAATTTGATCTTTAAATTTCTTCAATGTTTAGAGTCAGGTACAAGAACCAGCTCTTTTGATATTTGCCTAACTAACCATTAAGAGTTACTAGCTACTGGATAGTTGACATCCAATATGGTGTGTTGGTCTGAGTAATGGACTAGGACTCTGAGAGACCAGAATTTGAATCCCTACTCAGTCATGGAAACCCACTGCGATGATGGAACAGCGATTCAAATCCTGGTTTCCACTGTCATAGTCCAATACTCATTCTACTATATCATGCTAGCTGTCCACCCTTGGAAATGTAGTGTGGTCCAAACGGACAAAATCGGCTGAGAATAAAACCTCAGATCTTTTTGTGCCATGCTAGTTGTTGAATACAACTCTGAATGAGAAAGCATTATTATACATCACTAGTAAATTCATGATCTCACATTACTGACAAAAAGGGGCCTAAAATAACATCTGAATTAGTCATAAGTCTGTTGTAAGAGAAAATACCAAACTGTAATAAAAATGATATTTTCTTCTACTCCAAGAACAGAATAGAAACTTACAAGATACCATGTAATCCAATTATTATTGTCCTAGCACTGTGAAATGGAGGATTAATGAAATCTTTATCATTTAAGAGGCATGCTTGGTGCCTTGGGAATCCATGTGAGTCCATCTGTTGATCATTTTCTATCAATAGGGACAGTGAAGCATTATGCTTTGCAGCTTACTGCTCCCCAAAAGAGGTACATTCCATGGAAAGTATGTTTTTATATTCACAAAAACTTGAAAAACTTGAGTCTGCATTTTTCTTATTCATTACTTTTCTCTTTCTTCCTGTGCTGTATCCAAATGATTAACTGAGTGAGATTTGTGCCAAGCAAATAAAAAGAATGGGAAAAATACAAATACAAATAAAAAGAGGACCGGCACTAATGCCAAAACAAATGCAACCTTCTATACATTTTATCTGAAAATCAAAGAGAAGTGATTAATCTGTTTATATAGATACACAGAGACATAGAATAAATTATGCTCTTTATGCCAGGCATGCATATTTCTTTAAAAGAAAGCTGCACACATTCTGCTGAGTGCAGCAACTGGAAAGTTCACAAGGTAAATCTCCCATCAAAATGTTGGATAATGTATATATTGTCCAAGTAGATAAAGTTTATAATGATTCCTCATTAGCACTGCCTGACTACACTGAACAATAACAGCAACATCTTGTTTCTCAATCTGAACCTCTTATTTATCTCAGGATGGTCGTGTCACAGAATTTAATTCATGACTTTCACATCTTTAGTGAGCATCTCCTACTGAAGTGTTTGTTTTACTAAAGTTCACAGGGTATTACACCACAATTTGTATTAGAGTGTGGATTGTGGTGCTGGTTATGAATTTCCAAGATGATATTGCACAGACTACAAAATAAGTGAAGAACTGGCTACATAGATGATGTCAATGTCAGAGGTTTGGCTTCTAGGACCATTATCTTAACTTCCTAGATGAAGGACTACTGGCTATGGATGGGATATAGTTCATGAAGTCCAGGAAGAATGTTTTTGGCAAAAGCAAATCAGATCAAGAGGTCTTAAAATTAAATCCTTGGGGGATTGGAAATTATGCCTTAAGCATCTTTCTGAAAGCAAATTCTAAACAAAAAGGTGTGAATTCTACAGGAGAAGCTGGAGAGACTGAGAACCATAGTAAAAATCACAGTGGATGATAACAAGTAACACTATACACACACACACCAATGCACAGAGATAAGAAAACTAACAAGATGAGCCTGAAGTCCTTGTGCAGGAAGGTAAATATCAGTTTATAGGTATAAACAGATACTTGGTGGGATGACTTTCACAACTGAAATATAAGAATGGAGGGATATAATCTGTTCAAAATGAATAGATGGACAAGAAAAGGAGGAGGGTAGCATTATACGTCAAAGATAAATTCACTTATATGTACATATATACACAAGAGTGATCAAACAGGACGAGTGTCCTGGTTTCTGGTTCAGCAGAAAACTTGTTCCATACTCAATATGACATCCCTTCAGATATTTCAGTATGGGTATCACATCACTTTTTGACTTTCTCTTCCTCAGGCTAAACATACCCAGCTTTGTAAGCAGTTCTACATGGGGCATAGTTTGAATTTTTATTTATTTATTTATTTATTTATTTATTTATTTATTGCCTTTTCCCCAGAAAAGGACCCAGAGTGGCCCACAAGATAATAAAAATTTTAAAAGACATTACAACATTAAAAAAATTAAAATCTAGATAAAACAGTTTTTTAAAAAACTAAAAACATACAAAAGTTAAAAACATAACTGAAACACACACCCAATATGTGTGTGTGTGTGTGTGTGTGTGTACACACTCTGTCATTTTGTGGTGCACAGAACTGGATAAAGTATTCCAGATTAGGTCTGACCAAAGCAGAATAGAGTTGTACTATTATTTATCAAAGGCTAGACACTGTGCTCCTTTTGATGCAGCATATTGGCTTTTTTTAGCTACTGTATCACACTGTTGACTCATGTTCATCTTGAAATCTACCAAAACTCCCAGATCCCTTGCAGATATTCTTTTGTCAAGCTAGGTATCACCCATCCTTATCTGAGCCTTTCATTTTTTCCCTTCCTGGATTTAGTACATTTCTCCATGCTGGAATTCATTTTGCTAGTTTTGCACCACCTGTCTTACCTGTTAAAGTCATATTGCATTTTGATCCTGTCCTCTGAGATATTAGCTCATCCTCCTAATTTGGTGCCATCTGCAAATATGATAAGCATGTCCTCTATTCTTTTGTCCAGTTTATTGATAAAGATGTTGAACAGAACTGGGACCAGAACAGAGCCCTGTGGCACCCCACTCATCACTTCTTCCCGGAATGAAGAGAAGCCATTGCTGAGCACCCTTTGGATTTGGCTAACCAACAAAACAACCTACTACAGGTCCATCTAACAGTAGCGTTTTTAGCCCATTTTACTAGATTTTTTGCAAGAATATAATGGAGGATTTTGTCAAAGGCCTTACTAAAATCAAGATATGCTACATCCACAACATTCCCTTCATCCACCAAGCTTGTAACTCTATAAAAAGATATAGGATTTGTCTGGATGACTTTTTTTCTGAGAAATTCACGTTTACTTTTAGTCAGTATTCCTTTCTACATGTTTACAGACTAATGAACTACCCTAGAACCTTTCTGTTCTACTGATGTCAGGCTGACTGGGTAGGAATTATCTGTGTCCTTCTTTTTCCACTTTTTGAAGATGGGAACAACATTTGCCCTCCTCCAGTCTGCTGGGACCTCTCCTGCTCTCACAGATTATTGACAGTGGTTCTGAGATTGCTCTTGTCAATTCTTTGAATATCCTTTGAATGTCCTTGTATGATGTTCATCTGGCCTTGGTGATTTGAATTTGTTAAGCATAGACAGGTATTCCTGTCCTACCTCTTTACCTATTCTGTGCCACATTTCCCCTGCTGCATCAAGTAGATGATATAGTTGTTAAAAATCATTACACAATATAGGAAATGAATAGTTTAATTTCAAGAGAATGCATGCAACTAACCATTTAAGTATTAGAATACATTGAAAATCAAAAGAAAATAGTAATTTGTCTGTGAATCAACTTGGCACCAATTTAATTGCAACATTAAGGTTTGTTTATTGCTTCTGCAAAGGATACAATTAAACCAAAGGAGTAAGTGTTTTTGTTTTTTTTAAAGGAATGCATTGTAGATGCCAGCCAATAATACAGAGGTTATCACTTGTGATGACTGAGAAGTAGAAATGGAATGGAAGCTTTTACAATTATAGCAGAGGTAATCATTGATCCAATTAAGTTATCCTTATTTGGGAAATGGAAAAAATGAAATGTAGAAAATAAAACAAAGAAGTAATAAGGAGATGTTTTCTTTTTATCCACACAGTGCAAAATGCTTTAAAATATACAATAAGTGGTATTGCTTGTATATCCAAAAGAGTTGAAAATGAGAAAGGAAATACTTGTTCAAATAAGAGGAGGAGCCCATACAACAACATTTTAATGCTTCAAAACATAAAATTCATTTAAAATTCCTACAACCTTTCTTTCATTCCTCTGACTTCCAGCTCCTTGAGCTTCCTCTACCTCATAGGTCTCAAAAATACAGCATTCATATTTTTTTATACTAACGTCAGTTATATTCCATTTTGTTCTAGTAACATTTTTGTGTCTTGCTGTGACTGTCACTGAAAAAGTTGGACAACTTATATTCCCCTTTGCCATTTCTACTGTGATGCTGGGAGTGAACTTGTGGTTTGCTAACACAGAGCTCCTCTATGAAAGTTATCTGACACTCACCTTTCTACAGTGGAAGCAGTCAAGTCTCATAGAAGCCCTGAGCAGATGACCAGGAAAGCATGAGCTTGGCTGTAATTTCTTGGCCCAGGTACTAACCTAGGGCTGGCAGAGGGATGAGGAGGTGTTTACATGCCTATCCCCATGCTGACCCAGGGACCCACTAGTGGCACACGCTCCTTACTTTCATATCCGCTAGTGAGTATGCTCCTGTCACCATACCTGATCCACACTGGTCCAGCCAGGTGCCCCATTTCTGCATCAGACATGGTGACATGGGGCTATCAGTAGTGGAGATGCAGGGGAAAGGTAAGGAATGTGTGAGGCATCTAAACAGCCAGGTTTTGCCATGGAGTTTCCAGGAAACTCTGCAGCAAACTGGTAATCAAATTGACCCACATTAAGGACTGGGTTTAGGCTGGATCCACCAGATCTGCATACAGTCTGCCAGGATCCTGCCTGATCCTGGCCTGGGATTTTGGCCTGCATCATACAAAAAGGAAGATATCAGTCTGACAGGTACATGGTCCTTTGGGCCCATGATGACAACCCCTAAGTCCTGTAGAAATATATAAGGAGAAACCAATTATCTCAAGGTATATGATGGAACAACTTTGCTGAAGTTAAGCAGATCTCATCTGGTCTAGTAAATACCTAGACTGATTTGGAACATTATGTGAAAATGGATTCTTTTTATCACTTTTTTTCTGCTTCAGTTTGCTGATGGTGAGTCACCACTGAAGCCACACCAGATAAGATAGTTGAAAAGCAAAAGATATTCATAAAAACAGTGGCCATGCAAAACATATGACTTTAACAATAATGGCAATAATAACAACACAAACAGCTATAATAATATCATTAGAAACAGCTATAATGTGCCTTAACCATAAGCAAAGATACATAATAAATGAAATATAATATATTAAATAAAGAAAAAAATAAAACATAATTAAATAAATTTGAAACAACTACAAAACTAAAACATACTCTTGCCCTACTACCGTAACATAAAAAGCTTTAATTCATGCTATTAATTACTAATGACTGATACAGTGTGTGAAAAATAGTTTGGATTCTTAATAATTCTTATATCATTATTGCAAGATCAGCAGGTTGGCAGTTCGAGGCCTGGATGCTGCATGATGGGGTGAGCTCCCATCACTAGTCCCAGCTTCTGCCAACCTAGCAGTTGGAAAGCATTCAAATGCAAGTAGATAAATAGGCACCATTCTGGTGGGAAGGTGAACAGCATTCTATGCAATTATGGTTGCCACATGATCACAGAGTAGTCTGGCTCTTCATCTTAGTAATGGAGATGAGCACTGCCCCTATAGTCGGACATGACTTGCCAACCTTATCCTTTACCTTTACTATCAGTGTTTTGAGTGTTGGACTACAACTCTGGAGATGAGATTTGATTCCTTGCTCAAACATAAAAACCCACCTGGTGACCTTGGGCAAGTCACACACTCTCAGTCTCAGAGAATTGCAATGGAAAATACCTTCTGAAGAAACCTATCAAGAAAAAACTATGATAGGTTTCCCTTAGGGTTACCATGAGTTAAAAAATGGCTTGGGGGCACACTGCAATAACAACAACAACAAGTACAGCTTAGATAAACAGTTAGTTTTTCTAATATCTTTAATTTCCCAACACAGAATAATGAAGGTGTCATCTTATATTCAAATGGCCTTCATTAACCAAGATACAAGGAGTGTTCCATGGCTTTCTTTCCACATTTGTGTCCCATAGTTTATACTCCAAAGCAGACACTGGCCTCTAATTGTGTTTGACTAAGCTGTTAAGCTCCACCATGGAATAAAGATTTTATGAACTAAATTTTCATTTCACCAAAAGTGGTCAGTATTTAAACCTCAGTGTTTTCTTATTTATTGCACTCCAATGCATAAAAGAGGTGCAGTTATACTAGCATCCTTCTGGTGGGTTTTCTAGTTAGTTGACTACTATATAAATAAAATATTAGGAGGAAAAGGTTTATAGTCTGGCCAACAATAGTTCTTTGTATGTGCTTATGTTTTTTATATAATGAATCCAAATTAATGCAATATATGGAATATTATGGTATAGTCAGTTTTGTGGAATGAAGGTAGAATGCAAATATTGTTACAAAGTGTTTCTCCATTTTTGCTTAGGAGGGTCTAAATGTCATACGTAAGAAATAACATTTTAATTTCTTGCATTACAAGATAATTTTCAGAAGCTTTGGGTGGATTGTGCCCAGAATAAATAAGGCATATAGAACTCATCCTAGCCAAATCCAAATCAATTGAAGTTGTCTCTTGAACATTTTGATGAAGTTTTAAGAGTACAAGATGGACTTTCTTCCATCTCTCCTATAGATATTGCATTGGGTTTCATTTCATTCTTGGCCTTCAGCACCTTCAAGAAGTAATTCAATTTAGCACTGAAGCATTACACAAGGGTCTGATGAGATTTTTTTTTTTAAAAAAAATCCCAGTATTACAAGATGTGGCATGGGAGTGTATTTTAAAAAGGATGAAATAAGCAATTCTGAATTTCAAGGACTGAATCATCAAGGTAATGACTTGGAAACTTCTTATTCTCAGTTAATTATGACCCTGACGAAAGGCAGTATTGCTTCCAAAACTATCAGCTGATTTTAAAGAATAAGGTATTTCTATTAATAATTGAAGCATTGAGCAGTAGCTCTTCTTTGAATACCTAGGCAGATTTTGAGAGATCTATTGAATGTTCATTTGTGTGTTTGAGGGACATTCTGAATCACAAGGTGGCGGTTAAACTTACAGGCCCTATCAGAGAAATGGCTGGAAGAGAAAACCCTGCAGGTCTTGTTGCCATGTCTCCATTATCCTTTACAACCATACCTTCCCCTTCCACTTGCCTACACTGTTTCCCTCAAATCATCTGTTAAAAGCTGGTGGATCTACATGCAGTTGTCCCATAGAAGTGGCATCGTTATGTGTAAGCCAGCCCATGTAAGGAAGAGGTGGAGAGAAGAAGACAAAAAGATAATATGATCAATATTTTTAAATATCTGAAGGGCTGTCATATATGTTAAATTTAATCTTTAAATTGTCCCATTGTTGCTAATAGATAGGTAGGTAGGTCGATACTTAAATTCTGATTGTGCTTGCAATACACAATTATAGTTGGACCTACAGAACATGGAAAGTGGCACAGGTACATAACATACGCCATTAAAGACCTACCTGAATAACCATTTGATTTCCACATCTGCTTAAATAAGAAGGTATTTACTTTTCAGGTGAAAAAGAGCAGTGAGGGCACTAGTATGTCCTTCAAGAAGTTTGTGAACAAGCTGGAGCATGTCCAGTGAAGGATGACCAAAATGGTGAAAGGTCTGGAAACCATGCCTTATGCAGAGAGACTTAGGGAGTTGGGAGTGTTTAGCCTGCAGAAGAGAAGATCAATGTGTGACATGGTAGTCATATTTAAACATTTGAAAAGATGTCACATTGAGGATGGAGCAAGTTTTTTTTTTCTTCTGCTGCAGAGTCCAGGGCAGAGAGCAATGGATGCAAACTACAGGAAAAGAGATTCCACTTAAACATTAAGAAAAATTTCCTGACAGTAAGGGCTGTCCGACAGTGGAACACACTATCTCCTTCTTTGAAGATTTTTAAACAAAGGCTGGATAGCCATCTGTTGGGAGTGCTTTTATCATGTATTCATGCATGGAAGGGGTTTGGACTTAATGGCCCTTGTGGTCTCTTCCAACTCTATGATTCAATTATTCTATGTAGAAGAAAATTCCTCACCTTGAGAGAAAGCTTCAGGTTTTGTACAGTTGGCCCTTCCCTTACATGGGGATCCATTCCGGACTCTGCCGCATAAGGGAAAAACTGTGTAAACTCAAACCCCATTAGAAACAATGGGGCTCTTTCTTGTGGTGTGCATGCCCCATTGCTTCTTCTGGGGTGCAGGAGAAATCTTTCTGGCATGGCTTCCAGCATATGTAAGCACTGTATTCTTGTTCTTTGGTCCTGGTTGTCTTTTCATCTTGACTTGTTCTTTTCCCCTGACATCTAGTTTATCCCACAACATCTGGCTTCTGGCTGCCCACAGCCTCACTCTCTGATCAACAATGTACAGGGGACGTTATGGAAACATAGGCAACAGCTCAAGATTTACTGACTTGAAGATTTAGTCAACTATCTCTAGTTCTACCAAAAAGATGAGTTGAAGTTAAATGTCATTATTATAACCAGATTTCAGATTGTGGCTGGAGGGCATGAGAGGTATAGGTGGGATACAGACTGCCCATTTGGGTCAGCCTGCACCCGCCCCTTTCCCTGATGGATCGAGGCCTCAGCGGCCACAGCAACAGCCCCAGAGGCCCCAATCCGCCACTTTTCCAGGCCTCGTGGAAGCGGCAAAAAGGCCGTGGCCTGAAAAGGGGTGTCCTTGGGGCTTCATGCCCCAAGGACACCCTGACAGTGGCGGGGGGAGAGAGAAAGGGGCCACTCGGCCCCTTTCTCTTTTGTATCGGTGGCACAGCTGTATAAAGGCTGTGCTAGCGATACAAGCAGTGAAAGCAGCTCCATTTTGGAGCTCCTTCCTACGCCGCTGAAAGGGCACCACAAGCATCCTGCAGCGACGCGTGTGCATCACAGCCGCACAGCTCCGTTTGGAGGTGGTGTGGCTGTGATGTCATAATGGCAGTGTCCATGTAGACAGGGCGCCACCATTACAATGCAGCAGTTACGTGCTAGGGTTGCGGGGCGTCTGGAAAGAATGCCCAGAGGCAACCCTAGCACGTATCCAGGCCGGCACAAAGCGCCGGTCTGCATACCACCATAGATTCTCTAAAGTCTGTCTAGAAAGATCATAGAAGAGATAAGAGGAACTGTTGTAACATCTATGTATCTAAGCTGAGAAGCAAATCAAAGAGTGAAGGCTCAGACCCATGAACTTCAGTACAAATCTAACCACTGCTTATGTCTGGGTTCTGGAAAAAGGATAGTTATGATCTTATTAAATTATTGTCGATAATGGCTCACATTCAAATCACTTTTGACAAAGATTTTCCTGTTCCTTGATAGGTCCGATCGGGCTATGGTACCTTAAATATATCTTGGTTAGATTGCTATTATGTATTTATCAGGCTGCCTTTAGAAAATGTTTGGAAATTTCAGCAGTGGAATCCAATCTCCCAATAAGAGCCAGCTGCAGTGTTAAGATCTTTGAAGGTAGGGTTTTCTCTCAGTCCCAAAACCATTGCAGTAACATTTGATGAGGACTGGTCCCAGGCTGTGGAATTCCCTTCTATGGGAGATCCAGTTGCCTCCTTTCCTACTCTCCTTCCAGGGTGTTTATTTAAGCAGACCTTTGAGTTTTAAATCACGTGTCAGAACAGTGTTCTGAAGGTTGTGCTGTGTTCCCCCCCCCCCCTTACTCTTGAACTAACATATTCCTACAAGGTTTGGAGGGTGTGTAATTCACCTGAACATATAGTGTAGTTCACCTAACATGCCTTAGATGTTGAATGTCCCAGGTTTACTCTACTGTTAAATGTACATCCTTCTGTTCATATCAGACTTAACTTTTCAAAGATTTTCATGGAGCAGGGTGTCTGGGGGGGGGGGGAGAGAACTTTGCAATTCACATCTTTTGAGATTTTTCAAGAAAATATAGAAAAATAGATAAAATTTGTTCACAATCCCTTTCCAGTCTCCTACAGCCAAATGAATATTGGAGAAAGAGAAGAGAGGAAAAGGAAAAAGGAGAAGTCTTGCAAACATCTCTGGGGATGAACCTCTAACTTCCACACCACCTGCTGTTACTAATTGCCTCTTCCAAGGGAAAGTTCTATAAAGATGTGTGTGTGTGTTTGTGTGTTTTAAAATTGCCACTGAGTATCAAAAACATAGATTTTGGGATATCAACCCTAAACTCATCTTGAGAATGCTGGTGCCTATTTAAACAAGATGGAGGCAGAGAAGCACAAATCTGAAAGTGAGTTTTTTTCCTAATTTTGTTCTAAATTCCTCATTGTACTGGGAATTTTGAACATTTCAAAATGTATGCATTCCAGTTTGTTTCTCAGCTCAGCAGGTCTGAATTTGTTACATTCATACACAATTTCAGACCTGACAAATTCCTCCCATATCTATAGACAGAAGGCCTATCCAAGAGCTTCATTTAGATAGAAACTATTAAGTTAAAAACTACAATCAACAATGCTAGTTCAACTTTCATAAGCTATCCAGTTCCACAGTATTGCAAAGACTTATAATATAGCAAACACTTTCTATATTTCATCCATATACAGTAATTATTTGGCATTTTATGCTTGCTGACATGTCATTGATTCTGCTCTGTGCCATAAGTTCCACAGTATTGCAAAGACTTATAATATAGCAAACACTTTCTATATTTCATCCATATAATTATTTGGCATTTTATGCTTGCTGACATGTCATTGATTCTGCTCTGTGCCATAAAGTTAGGAGAAGAATTGTTCTTAGGTGTTTTGCAGCTCAGTCCCCAAACAATTCTCTTTGCACGTATTTATTGCTGGAGGCAAAATTAAGTCCTTGACAAATATACAAGCCTTTTCACCCCTTACAGTGTGCTGTGTATCCAGATACAAGGCTCTAGAGTGTAATCTTAGGCAGTCAACTCACATGATAAAATTTGTGCCCAGTTCATTTTTTTTTAATTTACTCTTTTCACACATTTCCACAGATTTCTCTGGAGTTTAGAGACATTGGGTTTTGTGCCATTACTGCTCTTCATGCTATTGCTTTAGATTCCATTCTTTTATTGGAAGCCAGCAGTCCATATCCTTCTCTATTCAACCAATCACCAAGCATTGGTATGTTATTACATTTGTTTTGGCTGGTTTCAGAAATGTCTTCAGTGACAATCAGAAAGAATGTAACTGCAGTGCAACTTGACAGCTTCCTTTCTGCCTAAGGACCCATCTTCTCCATCATTATGCTTCCAATCCAATAGTTTTTGAAAGTGTATAAGGAAAGAAAGAAGCCAACATCTTTCCACAATTCCCTGCATTATTAGAGCTAGTTTCCCTGTACATCAAGGTCTGATTTAGCTATAATAGCTAATAATCATTGCTAGGTATATTCTCTGTGCTATTTCTTATCCGTACAATCCTGCTTGGTAAATATTCCAAATTGCTATCCAATCATGTTTCCCAGGATACACTAAAGCAAACCCTTAAACAGATGAAACTGGGGTCACATGTGGCCAAACAATATTACAGTGTGGTCAAGATGTTAACAGTTATTAAACAGGGAGAAGAAAAAGCTGCAGCAGTTTGCTTTTGCCCGAGGCAACTGGGAAGAGCAAGATTCTGTCCCCTTTTGAGTCAATAGAGTGCAAATTACCTTTGCACTTTCACCTTAGTTTGCAGCAGTTGAAGTAAACTGAGGAGATGTGGAAGTGGGAGGAAGAAAGAGAAACTGGGTTATTTTAAAAGCAGCTGAAAAATTGGGACAAAGGAGAAATAATAGGGACTCTCCCTGCCAAATCAGGATGGTTGGAAGGTATACTGAAGGCACATCTCATCATGGTCTGACTCTATCCAAAAGAAAATAGTATTTTCTGAACTGACAGTAAGAATGGCATAATGAAGAGGTGCTCAGAAATTTTTGGTAGAAGACCCATAAATTTCCCTTCCTGAATTGTAGATCTCTGAGGATGGCTTGACTATTCAACCCATTTCAGTCTCTGCAATAAAGACTGAAATGGATTGTATTGTCAAGCATCTTCAGAGATTTGTTGTTCAGAAAGGGAGAATTAAGGGGTCTTCTACAAAAAATTCTGAGCACCTCTTCAATATTTGTATATAGTCCCTTATTATAAAACAAGCATTCACTACAGCACTCTTTAGACAACTATATGGAAAGCCAGATCCTATTCTCTGGAGCAGTAGAAAACTAACCTGTCCCATCTTCAGTATGACACCCTTTCAAAGATTTAGAAAGGGCTATCCTATCATCTCTTCACCTTCTCTTCTCCAGGCTAAACATACCTGGGGCCCATACAGACAGGCCAAAATAAAGCTGCTGTGGGTCACTTTGGAAGTATGCTGTTTAAATGATGCATGAGTCCTAAGAGGCCAGAAGTCATGCCAAAGCTACACTCCAGCAGCTTTGGCGCGGCTTCCAGCCTCTTAGGTCATATGCATAATTTAAACAGCATACCTCCAAAGTGACCCGAAGCAGCTTCATTTTGGCCTGTCTGTATGGACCCTAGCTCTCTAGCTCTGCTCATAGGTCTTGTTGTGACCTCAAAGGGAGCAATGCACATCAGTGATGGGAACATCAGATAGCACCACAGGATGCACATGTAAATAGCTGCCCAGCATTGCCAGATTTCCCTGGAAAATCCAAAGCAAAAGATATATTTTGAAAATTTGATTTAAGGGAAGGATGGCCCAGATTTGGTTCAGAACTGGCCTTCCCATGTAAAAACAGTCCACAATAGAATTGGCGTTTTGGCCCTGTGTCATGTGGAGAGAGTGACATGAGGGTGTGGGGACCAATATAAATGGCCCATGTATACATGCCCTTGGAATAAAGAATAAGGTTAACTGAAATAATAGAAATGTACTGTAAGCAATTTGAAAGGACATGATTCCCAGTTTGTACCTCAGGCTGCCTATTACTATAGAATAATAATTATTATTATTATTATTATTATTATTATTATTATTATTATTATTATTATTATTATTATTATTATT